>NC_054545.1:30989638-31217638 GCF_017654505.1 Polyodon spathula | reverse complement strand
TTGCTTGCTAATTAACTAATTCATCTTGAACAAGAAGACAGACTTGTTATTTATTTTTACGAATATAAAAATAAAATGGAAAATTTTTGTATTGATCTAAAAACATACTAAAAACAAGGAATAAATGTACACTATATAATTCATATTTTCATATATATATATATATATATATATATATATATATATATATATAATATATATATATATATATATATATATATATATATACACACACCACCCACTCGATATATCACAACTGTCAGGGTCCAATATAAATCGGCTATATATCAAGGGCTACGATATAGCGAGAGACCCATAGAAAAACAAATGGGCTAACAAATACTGTACAACCACTCCCTCGTTTTATCGGTGGTGTTAGGATCCCGTATAAATCCTCTATGCAACCTGCTTTTTCTCATTTTTCGTATAAAAAGCAGCACACTGTTTTAATTTGTACAGCAGAGAGTAATTGCTTCTCATCAACTTCAGTCTCCAATTAATTTCATGGGTCTTCCTCTCCTTTCTCAAATGCACAAACCCGCTGCATTGAAATAATCCATTCCAAACATAGGAGGCTTGTTGCTAGGGAGCTGACATCACTGCCACAAGTGAACACCTCGTTGGCTAAAATAAAAACCGCTTCAGTAAGTAGATATTTAATTTGTTTGTGTTAATGTGCAATGCGTGCGTATATGATAACAGTGTGATATTCATGCTTTGTTTTTAATTGTTTTGTATATTTTTGTTTGTGATGTGCAGTAAAAAATAAAACAAACAGTAATTCTAAGTGTAATTGCCTATGTATAGTGCAGCAAAGGCATATGCAGTTAGACTGTAAAAATGGGGCGCCAACTGCAGGACCGTGTATATATCCTAGTCCACTGTATAGCAACGGGTGGCGATATAAGGATTAGGTGACATATCGTTGGTATATTATATATATGTATATATATATATATATATATATATATATATATATATATATATATATATGTAGCGTGCGTGCACAGGGGAAGGCAGCAGTAAGGGTGGTAGGTGACGTAATCACACATGAAGACATAAGCCCGATATATGCTCCTTGCAAATGTGATATCGGCTCTATGCTTTAGTGTGAGAGATCCTGGTTCGTACCTGCCCTCCGCCTGTGTGTAGATTGCCTCGCCCTGTGTGTTGCACCTGCCTCGCTACTCTCTACAATATCTCTCTCTTCCCTCTCTTATCTCTCTCTCTCTCCTCTCTCTCTCTCTCTCTCTCTCTCTCTCTCTCTCTCTCTCTCTCTCTCTCTATATATATATATATATATCGATATATATATATATATATATAAACATAAAAGCATTTCCATAAAATCATTGTTTTGAGAGTTTAACATTTGTGATATTATGAATGCAGATGAGGAGCGATTTAATTTATCATGGGCCTAATGTAAAGAGTTTTATAATAATACTGGGGTTTCCTTTTAGAAAGCAACCAGACTGAAAACGCATATAGAGTGTAAATGTATACATACATTTAAATTTAAAAATGGTATTACATTTTAAAGTATATATTTGATAACAAGCTAACAAATCAGCATTTCGATTTGCTTGTAGTATGTGGTGTCATTTCAGTGCTTGGCAGCTGTAAGTAGCTGTTATTTTTAAGGGGGGGGTGGTGGTTGGAGGGATTTAATTGCAGCTGTTCAAAGAGGAAATTGGGAATTTAACTATAAAAATCCTAAAATAGTTCTGCCCTGGCTTTGCTGCAAATAAAGGCAGACAGAATACGGAGTGCTCCATTGCTGTTATTCTTATTTGAGTGTTCTCTGCCATGTTCACTTATTAGAACGGGAGGTTAAAGAAAGTTCAGCAATGATGAGGAACGGGGACATTTTGTGTTTGGCAAGTAACAGCTGCATATTTCATAGACTGCAAGGAATGACGTTCCTTTAGTGGCCTTTAGTACAAAATATATGATACGATTGGGTGCCTTCAGTGTACACTGTAAAAGAAATACACTCTTTCATTTTTATTTACAATACATTGACAATATGCAGTCTAACATGCAGCAAATAACCACTAAAATGCCCAAAAAACTGTATTATTGTATAGAGCTTTACTGACCTCAAGTCATGACTGTATGTGCCAAGCTGTATGGTGTACATACTGGGGGTGTGCATATACTCATAATTACCTTTAAGTTAATTCAGTAAATCAATTTAAAATCTTTAAAACTGAGTACCAATCAATGGCAATCAAGTTAAGCACACTGCTGTAAAGAATCCTTACCATAGTAAAAAAAAGTCAGCACCCCGGATGAGAGAAAAATTAGCTTCCAGTCGGCTTTTAAATCGCTCAGTGTGGAAGCTGAGTATCAATCAATGCCAATTAATAATTGCATTTAGTTACAATTAGTGCAGTACTTTCTGGCTAAGAAAATACCCCTCTGGAAGCAAGCAAAGTGTTCTTATAGCTGGAGTTAGCCACCAGACACAATATGAATCAATAAATAAATAAATAAATACTTAAATTGCTGGTCATATCGCACGTGCGTAAATATATAAAATTAACTGAATAAATGAAAGTAAAACAATAGGCAAGTGTATGTTAATAAACTATAAAAATAATGCAACAGACAAACTAACATTAATAAAACCAAAGTAAAACAACGTGATCAAAAAGCTTAAATCGCTATGTACTGTGAAATTAGCTGGCGGGTGTGTTTCACAATGGCAGAGGCAAAAATAATAGGCGTTACTTAGGGTTGGCTTAACGTTAATAAACTAACCGTCAAACTAAATTAACACAACACCCTTACACACACTACAATGTGTGCAGTGTTTATATGTGTGGCAGCTCTCCAGATAATCTGCTGGACCTATGGAGCACACTCAGGCAAACAAATTGGCTGTTTGGTGCCTGGATTGCGCTTCGTTCTAGTGTAGAAAGTTTCCTTTCAGCCTCATTGAGTGCATGTTTTCCATGCATATCGCCCACGTGGTTCACATATGTTCTTGAGATCTAAGCTTATAGAAAAAAAAGCCATAATCACTCTGGGTTCTTAATAACACAGTTTGAGGTAGTAAAGAAAAGAAAAAAAAATTGTGAAGTAACATAGTGTAATTGGGTACTGTAGGCAGGGCAGGTTTCCTTGTTTAAACAGATCACAGGGAAACTGATTTTTTTCAGAAGACAATTTAGAAATCATTAAGACATATTTATGATTTTCTCCCTACATTCCCTGTGTACATATGACGACAACAACAATAATTATAAAGTGCCTTCCATAACTAGGTCATCACAGAGCACTCTACAAATGGGGAGAAAAGCAATTAAATAAGATAGATTTTATATATATTCAAAATTGAATTGCATACACCAAGAGGTGCAAATATTGGAATGCATCCCACCTTGTCTGGTATCTGTGTGTCGGGGTAAACTTTTCACGACAAAAGGGAAGGGTACACTGAAGTTTGATGTTAACGTAATTATTTTAATTTTGCACGTGCAATATTGGAGATGAAACTATGACCCACTGACGACTGTATTATATATATATATATATATATATATATATATATATATATATATATATATATATATATATATATAGCTCACGTATATAAATAAGCTCCAGCACACATTTTATTGGTCCCTTTTCCATCACATAATGGTTTCTGACATATCAGCGCCTTCCAAATCGGCATTCCCATTCAGTCTGTTGGAGCCTATTTCACAGCTGTCTGCGATCGAGGGCAGTCTCACTGTACCCTTGCTCAACCCGACAAAACTAGCATTCTCATTGTGCTCACTGACTATCCTGAAGGAGTAGCACTCCAGTCTTTGATGGTGATTGTCTGAAGGGCTGTGGGGAAACGAGGAGAAGGCCCGCTCGAGGGTCTGTGGCCCGCCTTTGTTCAGGTAGCTCGGGCTGGGGTTGGCTGAAGACAGGGTTCTCTGGCTGCCGTTTAGAAATATGGAGCTGTCCTCCATTGAGTCTTTTCTGGAGTTGTCGGACAAGTTGATCTTCCAGTTCCTGTAATTGTAGGCCTGCCAGCCAGGGCGTCTCCTGCGACGACACTGGCACTTAAGAATTCGGAGGAAGGCTCTCTTGAACTCCTTGCTGGAGCAGGGGTAGATGATGGGGTTCAAGCAGCTGTTGAAATATCCCAGCCAGAAAATCACTTTGAAAACTGTATCTGGTAGCCTCAGGTCTGTGAAGAACGAACCTGTGAAGTAAAAGATACAGATAAATAACAAATGGCTGTTCATATTAGTAGTAATGGTGCACATACGTACAGGCTTGAACCAGAATTACACTTTAAAGAAGAGACCAAAATGTATTGAACCTCATTGCTTACTGAGCTATAAAAAGTGTATGCTGAGTTTAGCATACCCCACATTAATTCAGAAAACTAATAAGATTGCGTTTTGTACAATCCATACAGTAAAATAAGTTCGGTTCCTAACTTTTTCATAATGACAATGTATTCCTGCATAATTTAGCAATTTGGTATTTCTAGACTATACTTCTTTACCATGAAGATCTCCACAGACTGAGAGCATGCACTTTTACAAATAGCCAGTAGGTGGCAGCACATTCCACACTGCAGTTTGGGTACAGCACCATAACAAATTTGGGGGTACAAGATACAGGCCAAAAATAGATTCACTAATACATTTTTTGCAAGGTTTATAATTAATTTAAAATATAAAATGAGCATTGTACTGTATGTCAAGTGTCCTTTGTCATTGCATTTTAATATTTTTATGTTTCTCCCCTCCCTCCCTCTCTCCCTACTCCGAAAAGAACGCTGTACTGCTGCTAGACTTTTTCATGAGCAAAACTGAGTGCATTTCCTGTTAAAACCTTTCATATCTAAAATGCAGTGGGCAATGCCAGCTTACCTGTGCTACCCTGTTATCTAGTATATCCAAAATCCTGTTAGCATGGCTACATATTAATTATTGCATTGGAAGATATTACTAATAATTAGTCAGCTATTACATGCTTCACAAGAACTGATTTGAACTTGTACCAAACACTAGTCCAGTGATACAGCTTAATTTCCATCTCATATATACGTAACTATTAATAGGGTTTAAGAGTCTGTCTTATTAAACTTTTGATTGCTGTTTTATAGCTGTTGCAATCAGCTTTTGTAGTAGAACACAGACAGTGATTGATAACGCTGGCTCCATGGTAGTGTTGTGTGTCATAACAGAAACAGCATATATGAAGCTCCCAAACAGTGCAGGTACAGGATTTATGGAGCTTGGTCATAGTGTAAGTGTTACTTTACATTACACCACTGGAAAATGAATCCTGAACCTTTTTTTTCTGGAAGCTGTAAACTCGTCATAAATAACCGTAACAAAAGGTTTGGAAAATGCTCAAATTCTGATACAGTAACGCCAAAGTTAACTATATTTATAGATGCTAGCTATGCAGCTTTGTACACCCCAGAAACAATACAGAGTAAATTCACTTATATATGAGCATACTGTATTGATGTCTCTGATACACAGTATTATATGAATCATATCACAATAAATCCATCTGTCAATTTTGAGAGACGAATAAAACAGTATAATGTATCTATTAATCTGTGTCTTGTTAGATTGTTTCTCTCATAACATTTGAACTTTATGAAAATGCTGCACCACAAGAAACATTTGGAGAAAAAAAAAAACAAGTAAAAACAATCATTCATCTACCAGTAAGTGGTAATAATAAATGATTGCTGTGATACTTAACTGAATTATCTTTGATCTCAAGGGTTCCAACATGGATTATAGGCTTTGCTTAATTCAAGCATGGACCCCCCTTAATTAGAACTTGAGCCTGAAGTTAATGCCTTAATAAATAAAACAAATAAGCCGTGCACTAAGGTGCACCTAGTGTGGTGACGTGGCTCTGAATACAGACCCTATCCCAGTGACCTCTCTGCTTAACTACAGGACCACTGATCTAAGACAAAATGGATAAGAACCCATGCTGACCCCTCCTGAGGGTGACCTCTATGGGTATCTGTGATTGATTCGACATGGTGGTTCTCTGCTTGAGTCTTTTACCATACCTTACAAGGCATCTGGTAGGTTCCACATTTGTTTTTCATTTGAATCAGTATGCCAGAGTCTAAACCCCAGGTCCAGCACACTGGATCTTAGTCAGGCTCAGGCACGACCAAATAAATGCATTTTTAACATGCTGTTATGATCAGTGATAAATGGTCATTTGTGTAGCAATAAAAACTAGAAGAAGAAAATGAGTACATGTCATTGCTTTTTTTTTTTTTTTTTTTTTGGAACTTGCTTTAAAATCTCAGTACTCTCTATAACCTTTGTGCAAACATTACTGTACCTCCCCCACCTAATAGAATGCACTGGGAGTTAGCTAAAATATTTTAACAGCATATTCAGGCAATTAATATGAGTGTAACCATGTGCCTAATAACTGTGTTCTGTCTGACAAAAATATTCAAATATATCACATATTACCCTTATAAAAGTTTACCACAATAAACACATAACTAAGTGTAGTTAAGCATAGTGAAAGCATGGTAAAGTATGCATTATAAAGAATAGCAAGGTATGATAAAGCATATTAATAAACATGACAAACCAGGGTAAACTATGGTAAATGTATTGGGAAAAGCATGTGGTAAAGTTTTATAAGACATTTGTGAATAGATTTGTATTGAATTTTAAAAAGTGGCTAACATCTGCATGACTAAAATGCACACTGTCTACCAAACCATTTAGTATCTGTTGACAACAAAAGAACAACAAAATAATAAAAAAAAACCCATGAAATTAGTCCATTTTCATTGAAAAAAACTAAGAATGCTACATTTGAGGAAAACTAAAAGATGAAAAATAACTAACAATTAAAAAAGGAAATGTACAAAATGAGAAACAAAAATGTGTGTGACTGCTTAAGAAATGTTTCATTACATTACTTATTTATGTATTTATTTTTAAGTAAATTTAGCGTGCCCAATTATTTTACCTAAGATTTTCTCCCCAATTTAGAATGTCCAATCATTAGTTCCCCTGACCAGAGCAATTCCACACACAGTCAGAAGACCTGAAGTTCAGTGGGCATCCTCTGATCCCACAAGCGAGCCAGCTTCCTCTTTTACACCCAGGAATTCGAGAGAGGATGTCAGCGAGCTTCTGACCTCTGAAGGACAAAGGCCCAGCCCTGCAGGTGTCCAACTTTGAGCTCACTGGGCACCTGACCAGCAGGGTTCACTGTAGCGTGATGAGGAGAAACAGTCCCTGCCGGTTTTTGCCTCCCTAACCCACAGGAACACCAGAGCCAATGTGACGCTCCCGTCTGACTCTGTATTGCAGGTATTAAGTAAGATATAATATGTTAGTTCCCACACTGTATTACATTCAAAATTGTCAAGTCAATTGATCTCTGTGAACCACTGTTATTCCTGTACTGTGTCTACAGCAATTGAAACAGACCTCCAGCCGTGCACTGACAGTGGGAGTGAATCGAGAATGTGGTGACATTGCTAATTGTGAGTGTAAAACCTCTGTGCCCAACACTACACACAGATGTGTGTCAGCAGCACCACCACATGCCAGACAGCCTTTAAGCAACATTAACACTGCAAAGATAACAAGGCGTTCGTTAGCTATTGCTTGCCAAAGCAGGGTTAGCCAGGTAATGAGCAGAAGGAGAAGGCAGAATATTTTTTTCTTCCCCTCAATATAATTTAGTTTTAAAACACAAAACATTGCTTTTATTCTGAGCTACTGCATGCCACATTTGTGAACTGCCTAAGAGCGTCATTCAGCACTGTCTAAAATAGCCACAGTGGCCTACATCCTTCCTATAACAAATTTACACTGCCCAAAAATAAATAAACTATCACAGCATCCTGTTTGGGATCTCCAGGTCAAGAGGGTAAGCATTCCGAAGTCTGTAAGGCTGCACAGCAGCCAGAGTCATCCAGCCAGAGACAATTAAAAAAAAAAATCTTTGCCTATAAAATACATTTCCACCCAAAAGCTAGTTATTAGACAGTAAATGTGCACTAAGGCTTGCCTACAACTCCAACTCAAGCAGTAAATATTATCACAAATGAAAAATTAAATGGAAGCATTTGACAGGATATTAAATCTTTGGTTTTATTTTTATGTACATAACATCAGGAGGGATTATCATGCCCTTGTGCTGTAAGCACTTCATGCACCTTGTGAACTCTGGGGATTATGAGAACCAGATGCTTGAAGCTCTGACCTCACAAAAACGAACACAACATCACAACCATGTGGCTGCAGTAGCCAGTCATCCATAGGGTGTTATCTGGTATTGCTTGATAACTGCATCAACACTGAAGATGATATCTATACATTCTACACAGGTTCTGCTTGTTATTCCACATGTGTGTGTGTTTTACTGTACAGAAAGTGTGCGTTTCACTAGAGGAGTTCATTATTATACATGTGATGTAACCTAATGAACAGTCATTGGCACTGTGAAGATTGTGGTAATATTACTGGGAGAGTTTCTATTCTTAGTGTGACTGTTTTAAAATGGCTATTATACTCTTGGCATAATTGCCTAATAAACTACCAAAACCTGCCTGTCAAATCAGTGCATGGTTCATTAGTAAAAGAGATTACAAAAGCACATTCATGGCATTAGTAGCATGCAAACTTCCTTTTTCTGCTAAAACCTTGATTGGTCCATTAACCATCTTGTAGCCAAGTGCAGCCCTTGGGAACCACAGGTCCAGGTATTTGAAGCAGCAACTAAATGTAAATGGTAATTCTGTTCTCCCCGAAACACCTGCACTCGCAGCCCATGGGACGTTAGTAAAAATATTCTGTTTGCAAAGATGTGCTTTATAGAAAGAGGATTCTGGTCAATTTACTGATTCCAGTGCACTATTTATGTATTTTTGTTTTTTTTTGTAAAAGGAAAAACAAAGGTATTTGGTTATATTACAGAGACGCCACATTGACGTGTGTGTTTGGGTTTTTAAATTAATATACAATGCTGCCTCAGTATTTCATAGTCTGAAAATTCATGGTTTGTCAGTGTTGACAGTACATTTGTTCATGCCCTATACTGTATTTTCCTGCATAATGGCCCTTCACTAACTGACTTTTCAATATTTCAGAATTTTTTGATGTGCAAGTCAGATAGAGAAATAAAGAGCGAGCACTGTACTCATATCCATGTTTTGTTTTTTCTTTATAAAGTAAATGGATCAGCTTTAGCGCTGGAGTATATTAGACCAAAAAGTATCTGGTACAGGTAACACTGTACATTAAGTGGCTTTAATTATTGTGTATTTAAATAGTAGTTACTTAGTAAATGTGTGCTTACACATAATTGCAATGTTAATTATTCATAGTTACAATGTGGTGAATGTGTAAGTCTTTTACACATTAAGTACATTGTAACTATGCATAATAACATTGCATAAAAATTATTTGTAAGTGCACATGTATAGAATACATAACTACTATATAAATACACAGCAGTTATAGACACGGGTAGATTTAAGGATACGCTCAAAGTGATTTGCGGGTGCAAAACCCCCATAATGCTGCCAGTAAATCATGTTTAGCAGTCTTAAAGTCTGATTTCAGAGGCTGCTAAAAATGCGGTGTATGTAAAGAGTCCATTAAAATTATACTGACATGCATTAAAATGAAGAAAAGAGAATGGAAATTGTAATTTTGCTCTGCATGGAATTGGGCGGGATCTGGATACTAAGTGGCCACAAACATAATGTGATGTAAGGATTTTACTTTGCACTTGCACTTACAAGGAAGTACTTAAGAGCTGTATAGAAGCATGTAACTGCTGAGACATGTGATTGGCTTCAGGGTAGCTGCTGTGGTACACTTCCTGAGCCACGCTTGACTCTTGTTTAGGAGAGACAGGAACATGTTTGAAGGAGAAGGGCAAGACGAAGAAGACCCGCATATTCAATCCCAGGGTCACTTTGTTTGGAATGCCGGAGGATGCTGTGCTAAAGCTTTATCACCTCACTCTGCAGGTCATCCTAGACCTAACAGCTGATTTGAGGGATGAGCTAGTGCCCAGCATCAATCTAGGGACCGCTATCTCTGGTTCCTTTCAGACCACAGTTGGAATGTCTGGAGGGATAGCCCAATCCACCTTTTCCAGAGTGCTAGGCAAATTTCTGGATGTCATGCTGAAAAGGGAAGGCCAACACATAATTTCCTAAGGATACTAGCATAGCACTAGGCTGAGGCTTTTCCAAACAACTCCATTTCATGCTAAGTGACCTCAGCCATAAGGACTCTCAGCTTCTTCTCAGAAAACTTTTCTGCCCTTCCTTTTCTGTCCTTCCTCTGACATTTTTTTGTTTGGTTTGATTTTTGTGCTCCACAACTGTCACACAGTGCCTACTGCTCTCTGTACGCCTAACTCTGTCACCTCTGGACTACGAGTGCGGTTGCTGAATTGACTGATGCACTCACTGAGCCTCTCATTATCATAACTGCGGATCATTATTTGTGTGTGTTGAGTAATTTGCATTGCTGTTAAACTTACATAGGTTGCAGTGCAATTTGAATTTTGCTTCTGCAATTATTTGCACTGTGCCTATACTTACACCTACCCCTTAATGTAGAGTGTTACCTTGGTATGCTGTAAATGCAAAAGGTATATTCTCTTTGATTTGAATGCAAAAGAACACAAGAAAATAGTGGCTCATATCATATTTGCCATGAATTGACTATACATGTCAACAAGTGGGGCAATGGAACTGCCGTCAGATTTAGGATGAACATGAGTTAGGATCATTTATATTGGGCTCCACATATGTGTCTTAGAGTGGTGGTTAAAGCAAGGCAAGGAGATTGCATTTTAGATAATGGGTCTGTTGCTGTGTAAAATATATATGTCATGAGGCTGTTTTTGTTTAATAGTTTAATAGAACTATGTGGGCAACAGGCAATAGGATTTATGAGCCACAGTATTAGTGTCTGTGTAACTTAGTGACACTTTATATCTCTGGCACCTATTCTATCTAAGTAATTACATGCTAACATCACAAAAATATGTCATAAGTGCGTCTCTTCCAGCTTACTGTAGCGACAGTGCCATAAACACAGGAAAACATTTCAAACCAAGGTCAGACTAAGAGCTGGCCCAGTCTCTTTGTGAGAAACTCATTCTGGCTTAACCTTGTGTGGCTAACTAACAGCTAACCACGCTAGGACTTCTACACTGCACAGCCAGCTCCTCTGCATAGCATTACCTCAATATTGATAAATACAATTCCTAAACAAAGTGGCTGTATAATATGGCGATGATGGCAAACTATTACAAATAATGTTCTTGTGTAGTTAACAAAAAACAACAGCTCTGCATTCTGAACAGGGCGGTTCATGGCTGCTGAATGTTGGCAGTGTTAGATTTCAGCACACCTTGGGAATACTCCAGCCACGAGCAGTTTTGAGTTAAAACAATGGAATGGCTTCACAGGGTGCTGAATGAAAACCTGAATACAAAGCCTTGACTGTCAGCCAGATTTCAATAATCATTTATCTTCAGCAAATGGAAAGCAGCTGGATTAAAGCTTGTATCGGTCAAATAGCACACATTATCTAGATGCTACTAATGCATACGGTGCATGACAATGGCTTCTACAACATCTGATCTGCTGTGTCCCTGTATCACTGTGTAAATGTTTAGCAAATGAGATCAGGTTTTATGTAATTAAACCTTTTTTTATTAGTTATAAAGTTTACTATATAAATATGAACACAACATTGTTAACAAGGAATAAGCTTGCTACAGTTAATAAACTAAAAAGGTTTATTAACTGCCTCAAAATAAAGCATGGCCTAACATTTTAAATGCTGTTAGTTTTGGGTGAAACAAGAGTGCCTGTCTTATTATTGGGTAAAAGTCTATTCATTTAAAGTGTTTTAAAATGTAAAGACCTCCTATAAGCATTTTAGACGGCAGACACGGTGATACTGATTGCATATTGTTGCTACAGAGTTTATTATCCCTTAAAGCTGTGGCCCTGTCCCATCCTGAGGTAACAGTGCACTTGGTGAGACCGTAACTCTTCTTCCAAACACAGTTTAGATTTAAAGGAGCGCTAGCTCCTTTGCTGAAGTGTTTTGGCTTCTTGATACGGCATTGCAGTAAACTGAAAACCTGTACCTGTTTCAAATTAATCCCTTAATGGATCAGGGCTACAGCTCTTGTAAACTCAAATTTGAATGAAAAATGAATGCAAAGGGCCAGACATAAGAGGCAAATTTAATAAGGCGTTACTTAGTGAAATTAGAATGCAGTGTGTATCGAAACTAGAAACAAACTTGAAAGACTTCTCTGTGCATCTAAATTAGTTCTTACTTTGTCCTTTTGAATTAGGTAACATCTCTATTATAATCTTTACAGTCTGGACTCCAAGAGCAGCCAATCTGATTGCATTGAACCCATTAACAGAAAAACATCTGTAATCCCCCCACCCTCCCCCTTTTCTTATACCCCCCCATAAGAAGAGACACATTTGTAATTTCATTCAGCTGTATTGTAGGAACGCCCTCTGGCCCATATGAATGAGAAGACGTTCCATGCAAGCAGATTGGGTGAAACAATGTCAAAATCAATCAACGCACATCCTCATAAAGCAGAAGGCTTTCAGTATTATGTACAATACTGTTTCATATTTTGCTGTTTCGTATTTTACCGTTTCAACCACTTTACCTTATTTTTAACTGAGATCGTGTAATTGAGATGACTTCAAACGTAAATCTTTACTCTGTAACAGCTGGCTTCAGTTTGGATGATACGTTCATTGAAGACAGGCCTCTGTCCAAGTGCTTATATGAAAGTCATTAAAATGTGCACATTCACTGCAGTACCACAGTATATTTCTAAACCAACAGAACAATAAGGGAAATTAACATGTAAAATAGTTTCCAAAATACCATACAATAAGAGGTAAAAAAAAACCCAAAACATTCACTTTTTTTTTTTTTTTCTGGTGGAACTAAAAGGTAAAATGTGTAAATAGTTCATAAATAAGTGTTAAGACTAGCAGCTGTTTAACACAAAGAGGACAGGCAGGGCAAAATTAAACATCATACACAACCGAGTGCGCACACCGTTAACCTGTTGCTTGGCTGAAATCATGACTGTAGCTACTTTCTAGCTAAACATGCCTTTGCTAAGTCTTTTTTTATTATTATTTACTTGATTTTGACTTCTTAACCCTTTCATGCATGGCAACCTCCCATGGGGTCGAATACAAAAACTCTTCTAGTCTTTATATGTGGACATTTTTATGTGCAATTTTTTCCCCATGTAAAGCAAAAATATATTTGTGTCCAAAACTTTTTTTCAGCTTTTTTTAAAAAAATATATATATTTCAGGCATGAAAGGGTTAAGGTCTCGATTTGTCCTGCGATAAAATAGTACTTTGGCTGCGACACTACCTTTCACAGCAGTGGCGACAGGCGCGTGCGATGTGATAGGCGACTCTTCTCTGATTGTATCATCAGCTGGAAAAAAAAATCACAGCTGCACAGCTAATAAAGATGTACATAATAGCTTTTCAGAATACTTATTTCAGTAAAGCCAAATGAATCATATACCAGCTATATCCAGTCCCCTGGAAATGGACTGCCAGATGTTCTCCCTCATTACCTTGTCTTTATAATTTTTTTCTGTCCTTTATTGTACAGCTCCGGGTATTTTGATACTGTTTTGATAGTAAGATTTTTTGAATTGCTTCAGTGTTCTTTCAGTGTCGCCCGTCGCATCGCAGGCAGTGTGAACGGTGTGTATCAAAAATACATGTTTCATTTTTGTTGTCGTGGTGTGGTGCGTTGTACGATACATTAACTTGTCGTGTCACGTCTAGTGTGAAGCGGCCTTTAAAATGCACAGGCAAAACCGATTTTCTCTGCCTGAGGAACTAAGGGATGCTATAACATTATGAAATAATTATTTTTCTAGAATGAATGAAGCAGTTTTCCAATGTAAACACCTGCCATGCTTTGCAAGTACAGTACAATCAAAATATACCCAAAGTTAACTTTGTGGGGCACAATTTCAAAACATTTAAATAATTTGCACCCTTCCATTTAATTAACTCCTATTTTTTGGAAAAGTTGGAAAGTTTAGTTAATTTTTTTTTTTTTTTTTTTTTTTTATTTCTCAGAAAATATTTTTAATATGGAATTTTGTGCTTTTAAACACAAAATAGGAGTTAATTTAACATTATTTGCTTAGAAAATAAAGCACTGCTTGAAAACAAATATGATAAGAACTACAGTAGAAGGAAATACAGAATGGATCAGTTCTAAATAATAATGTTGTTTTTAGAATCATTAGACTAGAACCCCCAGGTGTTTGATATGTTTTTAAAGACAGAAATATACTATAGAGACTCCAATGCACTATTAATAAAACCTAACAAATAACAATAAAAAAAAAACTTTTGTACAGTATTTCCAGTATGATTCTGAATTTTAAAAATGTGATAATTATATTATTACATAATTACTTTAAAAAAAAAATATCATAATGTTTTATGTGATTTGGATTCATTAAATAAACAGTTTACAGACTTGTCATTGCTTGTTTAACCCCTTATTTTCCAGATTATATATTAAAAAAAAGTTTAGGTAGTAAGACTAGAATTATTATTATTGTTACTTTGCTCAGGAGCAATAATTAACCTTTTCTATTCTTAAAACATGAAGGAGGTTATATAAAAACATTTATCTTATTTTTTTTTTTTATTTATCATTTTGCAATATCAACAAAACTGCAGTTAGTCTAACTATAACATTATTCTTTCAAACAGGTTGTAAAAATAGCATATTATTTTAAGAACTGAATATTTTATAAATGACAGCGAAAGTAGAGTCTTCAAAATAATAATAATAATAATAATAATAATAATAATAATAATAATAATAATAATAATAATAATAATAATAATGGCTAGTTCCCATGATCCATAGCACATTATAGCCAATAGACAAAACCAACACTTTAAAGCTTATAAGACTTACACAATTACGATCATGTTCCAAACCATCACCTGATTAACTGGGAGAGTTAGGGTAGCCTGAAGGCAAGACCTGAGGCTAATTATCCCCAGCCAGGTATTAATCCCCATATTCCCAGAGCCAAGGTAACGATTTCAATTTCAGGTAAAATAAATAAATAAAGCTTTTCCTGTGTTCCGTGTTTCTTTGACAAGCTCTTATGCTTTGAATGGTTTGTTCTATATCATGCAATCAATGACCTGTGCAGTAACCAATGAGACTGCATGCTTCTGATGATTTCTAGGCATATGTTATGGTTCCTACCCACTCTCATGTGTCTCTCCAAGCAACAACAACACATTTTGTTCCCTTATTCTTGTATGAGAAAATGGCTGCTATCCAGTGAGAGACTGAGATCTTGGAAACTGTCTCACGTCCAAATACCCTTCGTGTTTGTGGCTTATTAATTCCTATACAGCCTTCGTCTTTAAGGAGCACTGAACCTCTAGATTTAACAAGTAATTAAAATGATCTACATCTAAGTATGTATGGGCTTATGGGCACAAGCTTCAGGGATCTGCAATGCATTTTGAAATCAATATGTCAACTTTTTTTCTGATGTTTATCCAACTTAAGACAGCATTTCTGGCACTTCTGATTCTATAACTTCAATGGGTGTGTTTCCATTTAGAGAAAGGAGTTTTGCAAGCAGAGCCCATCGCGTTTTATTAAATATCTTGGAAATCTGAATTAATACGCCTTGCTTAGGTTCAAATTACAATTCAAAATTCATCCTCACAGAGAGAGAGAGAGAGGGGGGGGGGGGGGGGGACGGATGGGTGGACTGACTTAGTTATTCTGGGATAACACATTAGTTATACATTTTAAAAAAATTCACATGTTTTAAAAATGTGTATCTTGAGAAAGTCAACCCTAAGTCAACTTTTACATAGATTGTCATGATTTTTGTTCACCAATATTTTTCTAAGCCCATTCTGAACTGTATAGTCATTGTAACTTCTTCTTTACACACACACACACACATATATATTTTAAGCTGATCAGCAATTTTGTAGTCTGAAATATGACAAATATCTTAACAAATACATGTTCTTGTTTTTTAAAATTGCTTTCTGTATCATTTATTGGCCTCTGGCCTCAAACAGTCTCTCAAACATGTCTTCTCTCTGAGTACAGCTGGTACACCAGCTGGTATAAAACACATCACATTAGTTCTATGTGGTAATTCACTATTCCTAACAACAACATACATACATTAATCAGGATAACTGTGAGAACCCATCTGCATAGCAGACTGCTATTTAAGTTACACCTACAAAGGTGAAACCCCCTTATTTAGCAGATGACATGCTTAGAGGTCACTTTTCAGGTGAAATCAAAACTCTTGTTTAGCACACTAGTAGAAAACAGGTTTCCGGGAGATTCCATGTAACCAATTGGTTCTCTGGTGTTCTTTCTGGAGTTCTTGTTTTGTTCTATAAAGAACCATTATTATAGAGTCTATTAAACAAGAGCACATCACTTCAAATGGGACATCACAAGAATAACACGTCAACATTAATAATACATTCAACTTGAGTATTGTCACAGAATTATTAATGGACTTCACATGCATTTAGCTGCAAACGTTTATTTTTTCATAAGTAGCTTCCAATAATAATAATAATAATAATAATAATAATAATAATAAATAATAACAATAATAATATTTTGACTGTCCTTTTATTTCTATACAATGCTCCCAATCCTTCTGAGTGGTCTTTATTGCAATTATTCAAATAGGGGGCTTAATTCACATTTGAATATATTCTGTGTTAAGGTGCTTTGATTTGAATCCAGGAACTACTCCAAAGCACTAGTTGCCTAACTGTCTTTCACTATATAAGCATAAGTAAGGCAGGCTAGATCAGGAAAGAGTCTGACCAGCTGTAGGAGTCAGCAGGTACTGCATACTGAGGGTAGGGGCCATCCTTAGATGCTCTGTAAGAGTGCTAATGCAATTAGATTAGAATATTATCCTATTGGTCTAACTGTCTCTCAAGGATTGCATATCACAATTATTCAAAGACGTAGCTGGTCACCTTGAAACAACTTTGAGTTTGTGTGTGTGTGTGTGTGTGTGTGTGTGTGTGTGTGTGTGTGTGTGTGTGTGTGTGTGTGTGTGTGTGTGTGTGTGTGTGTATATATATATATATATATATATATATATATATATATATTATATATATACACACACACACCACACACATAAACAACATGATATAATAATATATTATAATATATAATTATATAATATTATAATATTATTAATATAATAGTAAATCAATTATGGTGAATGCATAAAAATGTAACAAAATATTGTTAATTTAATTTAACCATTTTAAACAGAATATTAGAAAATGTATTTTAAGTGCAGTACTATACATCAAAAAATATTAAAGTTGTACTGTAATCCACAAAGTTTCACATTAAAGAAATCAATCAAATAAATTAATGAAATAGTAAAGAACGTCTATCAGTGCTATTCAATCAGCGAAATTGTATAATAATATGTAGGCTGTTTTTTTTTTTTTATGTATTTACTGTTAACAAAATAAATGTTAATGCATTCATATCATATAGTGTTTCTGCAACATAATCTAATATGAATCGAATATGATTCTTAAATAAATCCAGAAATGGTAAAAAAAAAAACTCACACACTTCCAAAAGGAAAAAAAAATGGAATGCGTGAATCATATCTGTCATATCTGAACGGCTGCTTCGAGCTACTTATCCAGTCATTTATCAAATGGAAGCGGTGATCCCGAATTTCACCTTATAACCCGCCTACATCATTCAAAGAACTAACAGTTGATAAGCACGCTTTAGTTCTTGGTTCTGGTGTCCACGATTATGCAAAGAAAAACAAACATGAATTTTAAAATTGAGACATAATAATAATAATAATAATAATAATAATAATAATAATAATAATAATAATAATAATAATAATAATAATAATCTGAACATAATTTAGATATTTTCTTTAACATCATGTAAAGATTTTAAAATGTCATTTTATCCACCATTCTTTTCGTCAGTTTTTCGTTAAATGGAAGACTATAAAGCTATGGGTAATTCGATGAGTTAACGTAACGTTTTTCAGCCGGTTTCTTTTGACTTTATGAAGCTAAATATGTTAATTATATAGTGATGCAAAACTTGTGTCATAAACCAACACAAAAAAATGTGCACATTAGCAGATTTGGGTAGACTGAAAAATGGGGACTCTTCTAAAGTACTTCGGAATAACCCCGATCTGGGCTTTAATATAAGGGCTTATTACGCGTGTAAAAGATGTGATACATATCTATTTAGTTAATTAAAATGCACATACCAATAGGCAGAGCCAAGAAGAATGGGAGCCAGCATAGTATAAACATCCCCACCACGATGCCCAGTGTCTTCGCTGCTTTCTTTTGCCTGGAGAACTTTAGGAGCTTCACTGACAGCGAGCTCCGTGTGTGGTGGCCCCTAGGCTTGCTGACGCCTGTGCAGTCCTCCTGGGTACCCCTGTAGTGGATTCGCAAGGTAAATTCCTTAGAATCTAACCTTTCCTTCATTACCCCCGCCTCAAGATTCTTTGTAGTCCTTTTGGCTACTATGTACACTCTGAAATACATGGCCAGTATAACAATCAGCGGTATGTAGAAAGACCCCAGAGAGGAGAAAAGCGCATAAAACGGTTCTTCAGTGATGCTGCAGACTTTTTCATCCTGAGGCGCTGGTTCCTTCCATCCAAGAAGAGGTCCGATCGATATTACCATAGCCAAAACCCAGACCCCCAAGAGCGCTAAGATCGCCCGTTTCTCAGTCACTATTGTAGGGTACTGAAGGGAATATCGTACCCCTATGTATCTGTCGATCGAAATCGCACAAAGGCTCATTATAGAAGCTGTACAGCACAACACATCCAAAGCTGCCCAAATGTCGCACAATATTCTGCCAAACACCCAGTAGCCAACGATCTCGAGAGTGGCGGACACGGGCAGCACAGTGGTGCTAAGCAGTAGGTCTGCGATGGCTAAGTTGATTATAAAATAGTTTGTAGGAGTTCTTAGATGCCGGTTGCACACCACAGAAAGAATAACCAGAATATTACCCACTATAGCAAAAACTATGAAAGCGCCCAAAACAAGTCCCAGAGTTGTCGCCCTGGTGATGTCCAAAGAAGGTAGCGTTTGGTTCTTGGAGGTCCCATTGGAAATATTTGAAACCAGCACCCCAAGCTGTGGAGAGGATGTGTTACTCCCTAGACCTGCAGCATCATCAATGTCTAAATTCATTTTGAAAGCAGCAATCCTCCATAGCAAAGAGTATTTTTGCCAGTGCGGAAAAAAACGTGTTTATACTCTAACAATACCTGACAAAAAAAAAAAAAAAAAAAAAAAAAAAAAATAGAGAAGACTGTATTTGTGTATTACTAGAAGAGCCACGTGCACCCCATACCTCTGTGATCGCAGTCGCGCTACTGAATAAAAGTTCCTTTCTGTGCATTACTCCAGTATCCTGTTGCTCTCCTGCTGTACTGCCGCATACATGCTTGTAATAATCCTGCAGTTGTTATTGGGCTCAGACTCTTTGGTCGCCCATGTGTCTAAGGAGAGAGTGCTTTGCGTTTGTAAGAACTATGAATGGGAACTGTGAGCCTCTGCTAGGGTCCACAACACATGACGCCACGCATAATTTACATTGCTACAGCATATGACGCTTAAAGGTGCAGCACAGTGACAAAGCACGCGCGATTTTAATGATCGATCCGAGCTAAGCTTTCTGGTTTGGTCGGTACGTTACCTTGCGGATCTGTTTATACTGAAGTGCGTATTTTGTCAATATTTGCTAAATATCAAGGTATTATGATCCAAGACTATAGAACTGTCTGAAGAAGAAACCAAGTGCAGGACATATGGTTTTTATTTCAGTGATATTGTAAGTTTAAGTTTGACATGCCTGTGGAAATGTAAATCTCATTTTATACATGAATGTTTTACACTTAACAACAGGAACTCATTCAGCGAATACGCAGCTTTTAAACATTACAATCAAAGCTTATAAAATAAACACTCCTTATTTAAAGACTTCCATGTGTACCTACGTTGTTTAATTGGTGTTTTTTTTTTTTTTTTTTTAAACAGAAAATGTAACTGTTTTGCTCTTTGGTTATCCAAGCTTTATTTGACTGGTGAGCTCCAGCTATTGGTCAGATGATGAGGGGGCAGGATAGCTCTGTATGTACTTCAAAGTGACTCCTGGAAAACGAAACAACAAAACAAAGGACCCCCCCCCCCCCCCCCCCCCCCCCCCCTTTTTTTTTTGTTTTTTTTGTTTCTACAGGTAAACATAGGCTTATGCAGAAAATAAGCAACTCAGGATATTCTGGAATATTCTACTTATTATGGATTCTGTGTAATTTAAGGCAATACAAATAAAACTTACGAAATTTACACAGAAAACATCCTGATATAAACAAAACACTGTTCTTGACACTGCACCTTGCTTTCTACTCATGCAGGGGGCATACACCTGCATCCTTGCAGTTTACTACCAGCAAGGCTTGTATTCGTTTCAGGTCACAACTGAGTCTGCAGTATTCATCATGGTGTGTAGGTAACTCCTACAGGCAAAGGGATCAATGTCATTATTCTTACATAAATAACACAGTTTATTACCAAAAGCTGTGTTTGCCTCAAGTGGGTGTGTAGGGTAATCTTTGGCATTACCATCCTTGTCTAATTTTAAAAACTGCATTTTAAATATCTATAGGGTCCTATCCTTAAGATCGGATACCTGGCTTTACAATTTCTTACAGAGTTCTTTAAATGTAACTGAATGGGCAAGATTCTCTTTTACCCAAATTGTCATTGCACTGGAAGGAAACAAAAAACACCAAGTTCAATTCTAAAGAAAATAAGAAAGAAACAACTAACAAGCCCCAAAGTAAAACGCCTGAGTTGTTTGTTCTGGTTTTGGTACATTCGTTGGGTGTTTTCTTCCTTTCTGAATAAATGGACAAATCATGACTTGGAGTAAGGAACTTTGAGAACGCAGTCCTGTAATGTATGCAGACTTGCCCAGATGTTATTGCAATGAGATCAGCAGTCTCAATGCTGTATCTCTGGTTTAAATCTCTACTTCTGATATTGCAACTTGTATGCATTAGGAACTGGGTCAGAATGTTTTTAAAATGGTCACCATTGAAATGTATTATTGCCCTACAAAAGATGTTTTATGCACCGTGATTAGCTCTAATGTAGTTCTATATTAGTACTGATGAGGGTCTGTGAGACCAGGCCTAAATGCATTTTAAAGCCCTACAATACCCTTCAATGCTTTTTCCTCATTTTCTGTATATTGCATCCCCAGGTTAACAACATGAACGGGTCAGCACTTATCAAAAGCAGATTACAGAAGCATGCTTTTAATAGAATAGCAAAATGCCAAACCAAGAGGCCCACTTAGTGTTTTTAATGTTAATGGTCTCTATTATACAAAGCTATTTAATTTTTGTGAAAGGAGCAACATACCAGTCATGTAATCGAAGCTTCGCAATATTTTTACAACGTGTTGCTGCACTGCACAAAGATTGTATTCCTACCAGTGGCGCCCTCTCAGATGCAGTAAAATAATGATTACTGAATTAGTTCAGTACCAGTAGTTTAAATTATTCATATTTCCGTTTTCTTAGGCATGTAAACTTTTTTCAATTTTCAATTTTCAAATGGTGCACTGCCAATTCAAACGGCATCCTGTCGTCATACTGCAGAATATTACTATTAGCATAATCAGCATAAATAATAATAGCAAAACAGTTTATGAAAGTTATAATAAAGTGGCAACTGTACAGTCTAATTTCCAAGAATGTAATTTAGCTAGTCAAAAGAAAGAATCATCTCTATAATGTTCACAATGTCCTATGCAATGAGCAATGGCATAATTAAAGATTCATCAGTGTCAGACAAAATTATTTTGCAATCAGTCTCTATCACATTATTTTTATGCACAACCTAATAGTTAAGCATTAAGTAGGAGGTCCTTGTTTTGCAATTGGTTTTCAATGTGGTCAGACCTTTGCAATTTACAAAGGTGATGAGACGCAGCAGAGATGTGTATGTTCATACAGGCCATTAGGAACTGCTGCCACGAAAACTAACTTACTTCTTTTAAAACATTTCTTTTTTTAAATTGCATTAAAAAGGCTTTATTGGTTCTTGCTTAGCCAAGTGAAATCTAATGGTGCAGTGGTGTAGAAGTTTCAAAAAGTGCATTTTCCATGAAAAACAATTCTAACAGTATCAGCACATTTTCCATGAAAAACAATGCTAACAGACGCCTATATTATATATATATATATATATATATATATATATATATATATATATATATATATATATATATATATTATAGTGACAAAGTGAGCTTTGTCCCAGTTTTCTTGTCGTACCACAGTCTTCTAGTATAAATAATTAACTCTTTCAACAGCAAGAGTATGTTTACACGAAACGGTGCTCGTATGTTTATTGTTTATCTTTGTTTTCAGCAGGTTATTCCAATACTGACAAACATGGAAGCTTTCTAAACAAAATAAAATCAAACAAACAAACACCTACCTCCTGCATGGAGGACTAACTACACTTGTAGGAAACTAAACTGCATTCTCATTTTATATTTCTAATGGGACCTCCAGAAACCAAATGTTGCTTTCTTTGGACATCACCAGAACTCTGGGACTTGTTTTGGGTGCCTTCTTAATTTTTGCTATAGTGGGTAAGATTCTGGTTATTCTTTCTGTGGTTTTCAACAGGCATCTAAGAACTCCTACACACTGTTTTATAATAAACCATTGCAGATCTGCTGCTTAGTATCACTGTGCTGACATTGAGATGGTTGACTAGAAGGTGTTTGGGAGAACATTGTTTGACATCAGGGCTGCATTGGGTATTTTATGCATCTGTAATAAGCCTTTGTGTGATTTCGATAGACAGATACAAAGGGTACAATAATCCCTTCAGTACTCTACAACAATGACCGAAAAAGACAATCTCAGCTCTCTTATCTTGTCGAAAAGGGTAAAGGAATTATATTGAAAAGCAAGATAAGTACTAAAGTATTCATCACACCTGAATGATGGCCAGTGATAATGCTGCTAATAAGGGATTAGCAAAAAAGGAAACTTTCCCAGAAAATTGAATGTTTGTTTCCCAAAGTAATACAACTATGGATGAGTGTGATGAATTAAAGTTGATATGTAAAATGCAAAGTGCTCTTTAATTATATAAAATGCAATTTCAGAAAAAGCTTTTCTGCTTATATTAAGTTATAATGTTAAAAGCACATTACAATGTAGGCACATCTTAATTTAATAACAGCTGTCAGTGGTGCTGATGTAATAAAAAATAAAATAAATACATTACAACCTTTTGGCTTTCTACACGTTATGAATAACACCCTCATTGATTAACAGGAAATGAAAAAGGCAGAGTGGTCCGTTTTCATAAAAATTAACAATGACATTAACATTAATCATTGACTGTACCTCGCTGTTTGAAGAAAAACATAAATTATTGCTTCCTTTAATGTCAGATGCTGCGGTCATTACCCGCTAGATAAGTGCTCACGATAACAGTTAAGTGTTGAGTCGAAGGCAAGGGCGCCTAAAGTAAGACAAGATCAAAATTGTATTAAGGTTTTTGATATTGAAATGTTAATTGAATTGGTCCCCCATTTGGATAAATAGCTTGTTTTTTTTCATACACACACACACACACACACACACACACACACACATGCCAGTGGTTGTAAATTCTGGCCTGTGATTAGTTAAAACCTTTATTTATGTCTTTTCAATATATAAATTCATATTTACTATCCAACTACCTCTCTTATTGTTTTGGTATTTTGGTATGGTTGTGTATAACAGGAGCCCAGATAATTCAATATGTTTGAACTGGATGTCCAGTACCAGATATAGAATGCTTATTTGAGTCACTAGACTGGATAAAAGGCACTTGCATGAAAACTGCATATTTCAAATACAGTGTAGTGTTCTACTGTATTTTTTGTATTTGCTCAGATAATTAAATTCAGTGGGGGGTATTCACAATACAAGCAATTCACAGTGGGCACTGAGAAATGGGGATTCAATTTAAAAACATAAAAGGCAGTTTGATCCAAAGTATAAATACACACAGCCATTGGTGTGATCGCCATGATCTTTCAGGATGCTTATGCTTACTAGATAGAGTTGTGTGAACCAAGAAAACTAAAATGTTGTTTTCATTGATTACATCTTGAAATGTTTAGAGGGTTATAAATTTAGGGTTATAAACAAAACCATACACTATTGACCATCCCACGGGAAAAGAAACGTGTTGGGGTAGGTCCAGTGGGGGTAAGAAAGCTAGCCGATTCCTGTTGCAGTGAGGCACAATGGAGGTACAATTTCAAAAACAATATCATTCCAATGATAATGGTGTGCAGTGCAGTATTTGTGATTTACCTGAATGCCAGATGGCATCTCTGATATGTACTGGCTCCTACATTCTTCTTACCATTAGCTGAGCTACAAGCAAAGTGAATGGAAAGCACACTATGAAAAAAGCTAAATAAATGTAAATTGAACCTCTTTAAATAAATGACATGGACTCCTGGCCACAACACACACCACCACCAAAATTGAATTCAGTCTTAATACCTTTTAGGGGACGTAAAGGAATGAGTTGCAAGATGGAAAGCAGTTGTTTCATCGAGACTCAAGTTGAGGATTACACAGAAAGACAACTGGTCGGTGTTAATCCTCTTGTTTTCAGATGTGTTTTATAACTGCATCTCATCAGTGTTGTAGCCCAGTTAAATAAAGGTTTGGGAGCAGTGCCAAGGATGTGCATATGGACCCCACTGAGGTGCGCATTACAGTTTCGTAGAGCCATTTATAATGTCTACATGCAGATCTTTCAGTATGTGGCTTATGTTTGTTGATTTTTGAAATAATACTGTACTTGTTTTTGCAGTCTTTCTCCATTCTACATGCCTCAATGAGTTTCAGATTAGCATTGAAGCTAGATCTTTCTTGCTTCCATTCGTTACATTCATTAGAGAGCCTTCTGTCACAGATTCCTGTCAGACAACATTGCGCTTCAGTCAAGCTGCTTCAATGGTAACCTCAATAAGAAGTCTACAATTAAAAAAAAATGACACACATCATCCATACCTATATTATTATAATTATAGATCTATGGTGTAATTAAGAAGGTCACATAAGCTTTTTTTAAAAATAACCTTGACTAAGCCTGTCTATTTAGTTATTCATTTATTTATGAGATTTTGCAGTATTTATTTGTAACCAAGAATATTAAATCTGCTTTGACCACACAGGGGGCAATTTCAGGTAGAGTAATGTGCTGACATACTTTGTTTTGCAGTCCAATTTAATAGGTTTTCTTTATCCTCATATGTGCAATTATTAGACCAATCATTCTGAATTTTTAGAAGTTTAGACCAAGTTCTCTCTCACACAGACACTTCTGACTCAATGGGCCAGGTGAAAGGCTGGATGGGCAGGGTTAGATATTATAAACACTGTCTTGTGTGGCAATGTTCTAATTCGATGGGCAGGGTTAGATATTATAAAACACTGTCTCATTGGGTAATGTGCAGACCCAGGGAGCTTGAAGGTGCTGGAAGGAGTATTTAATAACTCCTGGTGATTGTCTGCAGAGTCTGTGATAAACACAATAACAGTGATTTAAGAAGAGCTTGGGATGATTATCAATAAGTCTATGCCCTATGTGAATGCAGGAAATCACCAACTGCAGAGCTACTCTGTCAAATCTTGTCTACAGGATCCCAGTTGCTTTGAAGTGGTGGGTTGAGCGGCTTCCTATAAACCACAGAATAATGGACCAGCTGATCGATCACTTCCTGAGAAGTTTCACTTTATCACTCTCTGTATGAAGACAGAGACAGCTTAGTGATTATACTCTTGGCTAAGGCAACTCTTTACTAACACATCTAGTTAAATACACATAGAAGTTTAATGTTGCCACAAAATATGTCACTAGGATCTGTGATATATTTTGTTAAGTGAATGGAATGCAAACTGGTAACTCCTGATTGCAAGCAGACATTCCAAAAGAGCCGGGTGCAATCTGGGAAGCTTTTTGAGTGTCTCTATAATTACAATGCATATCTTGGGAATCATGACTGGGTTATTTCAAATTTGACTACACTGGGAACTTTAATCCTTGCTCATCCATTCCTGTATCTTGAGGAGCATTTATTTGTAACTCTGGCTAAAGCATTTTCTTGATGTCGACGTATTAGATATACTGGTGGGCGTGAAGTGTGTGGCCACATCCATGACATTCTTAATAACCTAAGAGCTTCTGAGAACCTATTATAAGCAGTATGTTCAAAAACGAATACAGTACCACGGTAATCATTTTAATCATTGTGATCTGGATGCATACATTTTTTTACTTAAGGGTTATAACTGAATGAAATATCTATAAAAAATATCTTTAGCAAGTGTCAGTCCAATTCAAAGCATCATGCACACTTAGATGTAAGTGCTCTATGTTATGTATTTTATCAGGCTGAATTATTTTGGGTTTAAAACACCATTACAGATGTGTCTGCAGATCTATAAATTTAGCAAATGCTGGCGTTACCTAACCCATTAACAAAATGAATGGACAAGATAAGAGCATTGCAGAGCCTATTACATTACGAGCCTTGGTAAACCTGGCAGAATCACAAGATACAAAGGGATTAAAGTATGGCAACAAAACAGAAGTAGTGCTGCTGGGCTCTCCCTGATAACTGAGAAATATTGATTGTTTTAGTATGGTTATTGACGGGCTTGTGATGCTTTCTAAAGCTTTGCTTGCTTGTGCTCCCAAGACTGTTATTGGCAGGCTGCAGTACATTCAGAACTCTGCCGCTTGTATTTTAACTGGCTCGAAATTGCTTGCTCATATTTCACCAGTTCTTGCCTCTCTTCATTGGTTGCCGTTCAAGAGTAGGATTGATTTTAAAATTGTACTGCTAACTTCTAAGGCTCTAAATGACTTGGCCCCAAATGACATCTCTGATTTGTTAACGAGGTGCAGTTCCACTCATAACCTTCGCTCTACGAATTAGAGTCTGTTAATGATCCCAAACGCTAAGCTTCGTTCTAAGGGTGACAGAGCTTTTTGCTACTATGTGCCTAGGCGTTGGAATAATCTTCCACAGGTGATCAAGTTTGCTAATGCTGTTGAAGCTTTTAAAAAAACCCACTGAAAACACATCTCTATGTAAAGGCATTTCATCATGGTTAGGTTCATGTCATGCAATGTTTAATTTTATAATCTGTGCTGTTTTTAACTATATGTATTTGTTGTTGTATTTTGTTTTGTTTTGTTGTTTTTAGTGTTATGGTTCTAAATTGTTCAGTGTTTTGAGATGCTTACATTTAGGTGCTATAAATAGTAAAGATTATTTTTACAAAATATTAAGAACTGTTGTTCAGTTCCTAAATGTTACAAACCTGAATAAGATATGCTTTATATGTACATAAAAAGTAAAAACAAATAAATAAATACATTGAAAAAGCAGCAGTGAATCAATATTGCCAATGTGTTTTTTCTGCTATTGAATAATGGTGCCATTGTCCTTAATAAAGATTTTAATACGCCCGTGAAAACATAAATGATAGCAAACACCTAATATGTATTAATATTATGGAATTGTCATGTCTTATTGAAAGCTAAAATAATAACAGGACTATATATATATATATATACATATATATATATATATATATATATATATATATTAGGAAGAAACCAGTTGGGATCACAATTACTTTGAATGTATTATGAAACGTTCCACTTTACTCATATGATTTCAATCTGATTCCTGAGGTGAGTCTTGATCACACAATTGCATTTGCAATATCAATCAATCAATATTTATTTTATACAG
Organism: Polyodon spathula; assembly: GCF_017654505.1. Classification (NCBI taxonomy): domain Eukaryota; kingdom Metazoa; phylum Chordata; class Actinopteri; order Acipenseriformes; family Polyodontidae; genus Polyodon; species Polyodon spathula. Next base: position 31,189,609 of record NC_054545.1, on the reverse strand, counting down.
TGCTTCATAGTGGATGACCATCACAAAGTGCTTTACATGATAGTGAGGAACAGTGCATAATACATTAAATACAGTGAAATATGGTGCATAGTGTATTAAATACAACATTAAAAAACAATGCAAATACATTAAATACAAGGCTAGGATGTGAATTCTAAACATTATGGATGCGTGTGTCAAGCATATGAATAAGATGGAGTAAAAAACCTGAAATAGCAATTTAGAAAACAGCTAATAACAGATACTAGGCTTAGCGAGCATTAAAAGCAAAAGAGAACAAGTGGGTAGTTGAGTTTTCAATCCTACTAGAAGGTGTTCATATTTCAGAAGTTCAGAAGTTCAGACAAGCTTTAAGTTTAAGGTGGGGACACAATGGAGTAATATCATAAGAACTATGCTAACAACACACTGGCTGGCTGTGAATAGGACACATAAATTTCCCTTGCCTCGATAGAGCTGTTATAGTTTGATTATTGCAGTCAGCTGTTTGTCCTGACTCAGAGAAAACAGGAGTAAAATGTACTTTGTATAGATGTATAGAGGAGTGTATATACTTTGTAAGGACACCGTCTGATTTAAACTTGAGTGCTGGTACTTCTTGGATTAACCCTTTGCGGGCGTATGTCAGACCAGGTCTGAAATTACAATTTTCCCTTTCCAGTCAGACATCATCAAAAAGACATAAAGCGCAGGTTTCTAGTTGTTTTTCCTCCAGAAAAAAGCTGAGAAAACCTTTCAATGGCCGAGTGAGACCGATAGGAGCCGAATGAAACCAAAATAAGAGAGCGTATCTGATAGACCCATGCTCTACACAGATAACACGGACATAAACAAAAGAGCTTTGCAGAGCTTCTTGAGATGTTATAGTAATAAAATAATGACTTGGATCACATTATTGAGGAGTTTGGTGATAAAACGTCTATAAAGAGGTATGTGAAAAATACAGCGAACAAGGGGTTGGGCTTGGTTGGGGATACAGTACTGAGTGTCCTTTTGTGATTAAATGCCTTTTAAACCTGTTTTACTCTGAAAAAAATACATTTGAAAAAGCATGTGTAAAATAAACAGCATATGAAAATAAATTGGACCTGACGCGCCAGACAAGTGCTGAATAAATGGACCACTAAGGGTTAACCAAGTTGTTTTTCCAGTCTAATGGATAACACATTCACTTAGAATTTCTATTCATGGATAAAGCTTGTGGTGCAGTGTGTCTGCTATCCAACATACCTAGAATATTTTGTAACCCATGTGTTACAGGGATGGAAATACGACTCCCATTGCATAGCAGCTTAATCCATTCCTGCTTTTACAGTGAATTTAATATTGAATCGCAAGGTTAATGGACAGGAGCAATTCAATTTACAAATCGTGCATACCTGTCTACACAACCAAAAAAGGGTCGATACAGGCTAGTTTCTCTCAAAGCATTTTTTAATCATACTTTTGTAAAGAGAGAATCCATTTAGGAATGATGAGACACTTCTCTCCTTTCAGTCGTAATAACAGTTAATCATACACTTTGTGAAAAACCCCCACATTGCTGTGGCTTCTAACGCAGGTTGAAGCGTACAATACATTCTGCTCCCTGCAGTTTCCCATCACATCTGAATGGAAAAACAGAGTATGTGTGCAATAAAAGTAAAGGAATTATTGCTTAAAAAAAGGATTATTGATGCAGATGTTCATAAAATGTAAAAAAATACCCTTGTTAAATGGAGTAGATGGTTGCGGTGAATGAGTACACATTAACACACACATACTCATTAACTACAGTACTGTACTTGTTAATTTAATAAAGCTTCAGTGATGTTGAGAATAACACTGGAATATGTTTTAGAAACTGTGGCACACACATCTGAAGCCTCCTACACTAATGAAGAAGCAAGAGGAAGCTCAGTGAAGGAGCTTTCGCACTCTTCCTCCATTTTCATATTTCTGTGTCTGAGAACCGTAGCTATTACAGTTATGCCTTTATTGTATTTTTCCAGCAGTAGTTCAATAAACAATTTTACTGTGTCCCACGTTATTCTTTAGAAAACCTCACTTCCTGCCCCTAAGGCCCATCACCGCATATCACAGAATTGCAGGAGGTGCACAGCTGTGAAAACACTCTCAGGCTAGATATCTTTTTCATTTTCATCTTCTGCTTATGGGACGGAAGATGCTTGTGTGTCTGCTGAAGTCTCTGAGGTAACAGGTTAAAGCCCTTAACCTTCCAGTCCCAATTAATTTAACATCTGTTTATTTGAGGTCCTGAGGCACATGGTTAGCTGGTGAAAGTGCTGCTATTCCAGCGTCAGTTACGTAGAACTATGTACAATATCCTGATGGAGCAGAGATGAACTGAAACAATTTAGTTATCTAGCAGTATATTCACTTTACTGACATGTTCAATATTTTGTGTAATTCGAAACATGCTTTGCGATTCATCTTCAAGGAACTGAAATTGTTCTTTATCTCCCCAAGGAGTAATTACACTCTGTGTAACTCTGTGCATTTTAAAATAAAGCACCTTTCTTTCTTGTTCGTGATCACTTATTATCAATTGGAATCGCAACTGAACAAACATCTGTTCTATACTAGACATGGTATGATTATATTTCAGAAGCCCTCATCCCCCCATTGGTTGGATCAGTTCAAGATGACAGAGAGAAATATAACATCCCATTAAAAATATCTGTGCCAACACAAGTACAAGTCATACCCTGATATATGTGACCTTGGTAATTCAAACATTTCTTTCATGGTGATGATTGGTTCACCTATTGCACTTAACTAACAGCCCTAGATAACAGTTGTAGACTACCATACCTGAAAAGCTTTGAAAATATAATAGTAGTTTGTTAGAACTTTTTTTAATTTTTTTTTTAAAATAAAAATAAAATTGCATCACCCAACTTCCAAGGACAATTTAGATTATCCTTCTCCCAGATGAATGATCCATTTGTCTAAGGTATGGCTACCTTTGGTTCTTCCTGAATGCAACACATGGTTGCTATGGACTCTTATGTGTTTCTTCTGAAATAACAACTCCAGGGAAAGAACAGAAAAGGTGTAGTGAATTGGCAGAGTGTATTCAAACTGCAATTTAGATGCATTATAATTGCACATTCTAATCATCGTTATAGCTTTCTACAGGAATAAACCTCTGGTAATTGAGCAATAATGATTGGCTACAAGCAAGACTGATGACAACTGGTAAGATTTCTCACACATGTGGTTGTTTCTTTTAGCATTTTAACATTTTAAATTAGATGAAATTATTTGAAAACTGTAAAGCTCTTTACTCTAGATACACATGTACACGATGCAATAATTACCCATTGAAGTTAACAAATACAAATAGAAAAATATAACTCCATATGATTGCAAGCAAAAAAATAAAAAAAAGTATAGTATATTTGAAAGGAGATTGTAATTTTTAAGAATTCCGCATCAGTTTTCATTTTAATCTTGGATAGCTGACATAAGTGTCTAAATGATATAGATATCAATTTTTGAAGTTTGCATTTTCATAGCTGACATAAAGAATATACAGCCTTTGTTCCTGATTAAACATTCGATTTTGTGTCCAAGAAAAATAAAATTAAATGCCTTTTTTTGGTTATTCTTTGAAATCAGTTTATTTTTAAAAAGTAAAATCATTACAATTAGGTTGGAAAAGTAAATTACTGAAAGTTCATTACTTTTTTATTTACCCCAAATTGAATACTTTGATTTAATCTGAAATGGCAGTGTTTTGTAATAAAAAACCAACTCAGCGGTCCTGTTAACTAAACTATGCAGTTATAGTAAGTCAAAACAGAAAGTCTAAAAACAAAACATACTGGTTTTTATGAAACAATCCTAAAAGGAAATGAGAAGTGTGTGATGGGCCTCTCAGTTTAGTTTGAAACATATTTGTCTGTTTTTTTTTTTTTTCCCACTTGTTGAAGGATACCTATATTTATAATGGTAAGCATGACCAAAAGAAAAAGCTTGTAAAGGTGGCTGTACTTATTTGTAAAGTTTGAAGCCATTCACATGTTCTTCTTGTTGTTTTTTCATGTTTTGTTTTGTTTTACAGGTAGTGTATGGAACCACCTTCCAAACCCTCATCATTTTGATTTCCTTCCAAAATGGGACTGACTGTAAAACAAACTTCCAAAAAAGAAACATACATAGGTATTTTTAGTTAGTGACGTATAGAGTTTTAAAAAACAACGAAACAACACCAGAAATCAATGCTTAAAACCTACAAACATATATATCTTTCATTTGTTTTTGCTTTTGAGGCAACGAAAACAAAAATATTTCAATGTCTGTTTGTTGTCAGTCATAAATACATCCCAAGTTAATTTGTTAAGTGAAAATCTATGTTGTATGCAATTGATATTTTTGCTGATTGTTCAGCCAGTTTCCCCAGAGAAGATGTTTGAAAATTATTTCAGTGGAAGATGCATTTACTTGTAGTTGTGCCTGGGTCTCGGAGCACAGATGCATCCTAATGCTGTCCTCTTGAAGCCTTTAGGAGCTATAGAACACTGACACCAAACCTGGGGCTTATAGATTCCTTTCAGAAACGTGACACATATTGATTTCATTTTCAATCTCGGATAAATACAGCATGAACCTCTGCAGGGTTTCACAAGACCGCTGTGTGATATAGTTTGTTACAAAGTACCATGCATTCTGTTCCACAAAATTAAACTGAATATGCATTGTTATATTTATTCCATAGCATAACCAGAAACATGGACTTGTTGGGAAGTCTTCACCTCCTCGCTGCAGAGAAATCAAATGAGACTGTGACCTTTCAACTCTGATTGCCCCTATGGTATAGCTCTTTGTAGGTGTCAGCTAGAAGACCAGACCTGATCTCTTATGTAATGAAACATTAACATAGTATATCAGTTGAACGGTACCCTTCATAAAAACATTGAAATGCATTTTTTAGTTCATTTTGTAGAATGCCTTTTTGAGATTTTTTTATAATTCTGGGAAAACAAGGCAACATGAAACAAACCAAAAAAAAGTGATATGTAAAGAGCTCAAATGGAAGCGTTATATGACTTTAGTTAGGAGTTACCTCTTTCAAGATTTTGAAATATTTCAGTAATTATAGAGCTGGATACTGGTGGCTGCCTGGTTAGAATTGTGGAGCCGAATATGCCAATTTCAATATTAAACATCAGGGAAAAAAGAAAACACACCATGCAAATTTAACTTAAGGCACATATGATAATGTTTAGATTGACTGGACAGTTTGTGACTATCTCCTTCAGTCATTGCGTGCATAATTGTACCACATTAACTTTCCTATGTATGTATCTAACTTTATAATGCATATATGTTTTTTTCCAAAGTTGTGGCAGGGCAACTACATTAAGCAACACAGTATTTCAGGCAGGGAACTCACTTTTAATCAGTCAATTAAATTAAGCTTATCAAGTGTCAATAGCCAGTCAATCATTAATTAAAATAGCAGTACCTCTTCGCTAATAATGTAATTACTTATCCAATAATTGTCAGGAAAGAGATTTATATCTTACCTGATCCATTACCTCCCTGCTGTGTCTTAGAATTTGTCTCGTCCTCCCCAGCCTCTACCTGATTTTTGGCCTCGTCAAAGGGGGAGGGCAGCTATCCTGCCCCCTTCCCACAGCTTCCCTACAGTCAGAGCCTCCACGAGCAAACGTTCATTAAGGCCAGGCCAAAGATGTTTATATGTCTAAATGTGTTATGCAAGAATGTATAATATGCAAGAATGTGTTATTGTGTCTGATCTTTAATAAATATTCTATTGCATGAGTTCCCTGACTGAAAGACAGTTCACACAAACTTTTAAAATTTCTAAAAAAAAATTGGAATTCTCTGTACATCTTTTAAACAGTTGACTGTCATTTTTATCAAAAATAAATAAATAAATAAAAAATTCCAGGCACTAAAAATGTCCCATTTTGAAATTCCCACACTGGAAGCCAGATAATCATTCATTGGAGACCAAGAAAACACAACAAACTAAATTGCCTTTAATATCAAACTTGAAAGTCGTGGGATCCATATATTATAAAAAATAAGAAATGGGGCTAAAATGAATTACTTTAGGTTATAAATGCATCTCTTGGTTCTAGTGAATTCATCATAAACCACTCAATGCGATTGTAACTTTGTAATTCACTGCAGCACATCTATTATTCTAATATTCTATAAATATTTTTTTTTTAAAGGGAGCCAGGTGATTAAGTTAAGCAATGAATATAATCAAATACAGGTAGGCAGTATCAAAAGTGTGATGCCTGGTGTAAAGTTATACTGTTGGGTTTAATTCAGGTATGTTGAAAAAAGCACATGCAAAACTGTAAAACCATTTGTAAAGTTGAATTGTGCTATTATGATATTGTATACATTTAGCTTTAGACATAAAACAGAATCTGTGTTACTCTGTCTTGTTTCTCTTGAGATTTTATGGTGTTAGTCCTACCGTAAATCTCTTCGTATATTCAATATGAAAATTACAATTTGTTCAATATAACTTTAAAAATATTTCCATAAACAGAAGCAGAATGAAATGTTGTAGATACATTTGAGATTAGCACATCGCCATGGTTAAATCCATAATCTCCAAATCTGGAAATGTATAAAACCAAACACTACAGATTTGATATATCTGGTTGCAGTTACAGAAAATATACAGCATGTTAAAATTGCACCATATTTAACTTGAGCTAACAGTTCTGAGATTAATTTAAGGGAGTCTTTGGCAGGGCAGGGCCTTGTCTGTAAATAATATTATTTTCTGGTGTTTTGGTGGTGGTTGGCAGGGATGGGGTTAATTTCCTATCCCTGCAAAAATACATGTGAGAATGTGTGGCTGGAGCTAAATTGAATAATTGATGATAATTAGGCTCCAGTCACATGGTATTTAAGGAGAGTAAAAAGCCTTTGTGTGCGTGCGTGTGCGTGTGCGCGTGCGTGGGTGGAGGTGGAGGTGGAGGTGGAGGTGGAGGTGGAGGTGGAGGTGGAGGTGGAGGTGGAGGTGGTCAAAATATTTAAAACTTTGTAGTGAAGGCTAATGCGTAGCCTACACTTTAGAATTTTGTTTAAACCTTTTGTTTTGGCCCTTGAGCCGGTTATTTTGTTCCTGTTTCTGCTGTGTTTGTGACTTGTTTTGTTAAGCCTTTTTATTTAGCTCTGTGAGCAGTGTTTTTGTTTGTACAACCTTTTTATTTTGTGTTTTTTAGTGTGCAGCAGCGCTTAAACTTACAGAGACCTTCACATTTTTATACTTTTAGGTTATCTACAGAGCAAAACACAAAGATAAAATAACATACAGAAAAAATCTCATGTCAATGTGCAGGGAAAGTCAAGTACATTGGTGTTACCTCCACAGGTCTTCCATAATCGTTTATCACACAGTGGCCATTTGAGAAATCTGAATTGCATTGTGTAAACCAGCATAAAGGGGATCTTTTTCCTTTATCGCAACACACTATAGGCCCGGTTTACTAAGTGGGGCTAATTTGGCTAGGATTGTGGAGGAAAACTGAAATAACTGCGCTTGGTATTCCTAAAGTGTCACACTCTATTTGCTAACTAATTAGAATCCCAAATACCTGTCAAAAAGATTCTGATTAGCATACAAATTGTGAGATGGCAACAGGTCTGAAGTTGAGCACAGGATTTATTCTATTGACAACAGGTTAGTTTTTGGTGGCGGCAGGAATAAAAATATGAGAGACAGATAAAAGCAAATATGCTGAAATAACTTAGTTTCAATTTAAAATAATATTTTCTTGTGTACGCATCCTATAACAATGTGATGCCTACAACACATCAGCATGGTTTGGTTTGTACTGTATTGCATGTAGGATAGACAACAACAACAGAAAAAGCCCGCTAGGTATTAATTTGATTTTACTACAGTACAGTTAAGCCTGTTGTACATACCTATTTTTACAATTGTAATGTGCACGAACACATTAATGTTGTTTTATACAATATACTTTAATATACTGTTAATAACGGTCGGTTCGGGGTAGTTTTTTGTCAGCATGGTGTTATGTGGATCAGGAAGACTCCTGGAAGTTCCGGGAGACTTGGGCTGTCATGGGCTACAGAGGTGATTATCTATCTGAGATACTGTATGCTTTTGGTAATTTATTTTGTGTTACTCTTTACTGTCAGCTGCTTTATAGATTATAAAGTATATGCCATTTACACCTATGGATACGTTTGCTGTTGCACTCCAGCACATGTTTGCATTACACTAGAAACAGTATTGCGATACAGAATAAGCAGCAGCTGGTTTAAGGTACTGGAATGGACTCCATTTCAGGATTTGTAAGCATTTGCTGTCATTATGTATCAGTTTCCTACTTAACAATTTATCATTGTGAGCTGTGTATGGTTATTGAATTCATTCAATATTTAATTGATAAAATGCTTATTTTATAATGATTGGCTTTAAAGTAATTATAAAAAAGAATTTTGGGGTTAATGTTAATTATCTAATCCCTTAAGGTACACAAAGAATTGAGCAGTTTAAAAAGTGTCTGCCTAAAATATATTTGAGAGCGACTCAAGTATCACAAAGAAACAAAGCAATTTGGATGACCAGATCCAACCTGGCAGAACATTTTAAAGCCTGCTTTGTGCACCTCATTGCAACAATAATTGTGTATTTTACTTGTGGGACACATATGTACCTTGTACCATAAAAGGCTAAAACAGTAATCTTAAATGTATTGTAATACAAGTATTGTGGGACAATAAATCACCATTGGAAGAAAAAACTGCTAAACTCTTTCAATGTACTGGGCTTTCACTGCGGTTTCAAATACATTGTTTTCATATGAGCAGGCCAGAAAACATAAACCCCCCCCCCCCCCCCAGAAACCCCCCCCCCCCCCCCCCCCCCCCCCCCCCCAAAAAAAAAAAAAAAAAAACAGTTTTGCTTCAGTCTTCTGGAATGTATGCTTTATTTAATTATGTTTCAAAAGTCAAACCTAATTTAATCAAGTCATGCATTTCTTGTCTCTTTCAATTTGTCACAAAAAAAAATGAGCGAATAAAATGTCATTGATCACAGACACAATACCATTATGTTAATTAAATTAAAATTGAATTATATCTTCGCTTTATACAATGGCTTTCAAAAGTGTTCACCCCCCAACCCCCCTTTGGACTTTTCCACATTTTATTGTGTTACAACATGGAAACAAAATGGATTTAATTAGAAGTTTTTGCCAATGATCAACACAAAAAAGTCCATAACGTCAAAGTGAAAAATAAAATTGTTCTAAATTAATTACAAATACATAACAGAAAATAATTGATTGCATAAGTAGTCGCCCCCTTGAGTCAATATTTGGTAGAGGCACCATTGGAAGCAATTACAGCCATGAGTCTACTTGGATAAGTCACTACCAGCTTTGTCCATCTGGACACTACAATTTTTGCCCAATCTTCTTTGCAAAATTGCTCAAGCTCCGTCAGGTTGGATGGGGACCTTTGGTGAACAGCAGTTTTCAACTCTTTCTACTTATTCTCAATTGGATTGAGGTCCGGGCTTTGACTGGGCCACTCCAGGACATTGACCTTTTTGTTTTTAAGCCACTCCAGTGTGGCTTTGGCTTTATGTTTGGGGTCATTGTCCTACTGGAAGATAAATCTTCTCCCAGGTCTCAGGTCTCAGGTCTCAGGTCTCTTGCAGACTTCAGCAGGTTTTCCTCCAGGATTTCTCTGTATTTTGCTGCATCCATTTTGCCCTCTATCTTCACAAGCTTTCCAGGTCCTGTCGCAGAGAAGCATCCCCATAGCATGATGCTGCTACCACCATGCTTCACGATAGGGATGGTGTTCTCAGGATGATTTGCGATGTTAGGCTTGCGCCAAACATAACGCTTAGCGTTGAGGCCAAAAAGCTCTATTTTGGTCTCATCAAACCACATAATCTTCTTCCACTTGGTCTCAGAGTCTCCCACATGCCTTCTGGCAAACTCTAGCCAAGATTTGACGTGAGTTTTTTTAACAATGACTTTCTTTTTGCAACTCTCTCGTAAAGACCAGTTTTGTGAAGCACCCAGACTATTGTTATCGTATGTAGAGACCAGTTTTGTGAAGCACCCAGACTATTGTTATCGTATGCACAGTGTCTCCCAGCTCAGCCGTGTAAGACTGTAACTCCTTTAGAGTTGTCATAGGCTATTGGTGGCTTACAATATATGGTAGGCACCTTTTGCGGAGAAAGCAGAAAAGCTAACACCTGTAAAATGCATAAAGACAGAAACCTCTGTTCCTTTTTCCGTAGTTACAGCATATATTGTCTCTGTGCCTTTTTGTTTTGAGTGCATAAGATGTCTATAAAAGGAAAAGGGATGAGGTTTTTAGTACAAGCAAGACTTGTCAACAGGCATCAAAATTAAGCTAGAATAAATCAAGCATTGTGTGCCAAAAAGTTAAATGTAGAATCTTGTGTATGCTGGTGTGTTATCTACCTATAGAATATGACAGCCTTTCTTTCAACGACTCGATCTAAAGGTAATCAGATCAGTAATAAGATACCAATATCAAACAATCAATATCAAAGATCAAGATGTATGTTCTTTTTCAGCAGGTGGCTGGGTAAAGTACAGTAGATTAGGATCAGTACTCGTTGTGCCTCCTTATTTAAGGGGCAATAGTGTAATTACATGTGAGAAGGACGTTGCAGTGGGCAGTATTAGTAAAGTATGCCAGTTAACCCATTGCAGCCAATATGCATGTACAGGCAAACTAATGTTCTATGAATACACCCCAGTGTGTATAAGTCCCTATAAGAAAGGTCCTACTGTGGAATACACTGGTAAGTTCTGTTCTGTTAGCATGCATACTTCAGCACTCTAAAACTACAGACTATAGAATTATTCTTTTAAGACTTTAGCATGATTCTATAGCCTAACCTGCATACAACGGTGCTTATTAATTATGTCTTTGGTTTATTAGTGACTGAAACGCTGGAAGGCAATGCTGCATTGGTCCTCAGTGTCTCTATCATGCTCAGCAGTTCTGCAGAAATAATTAAACAGTCACATTTATCTGTGCAAATTCTAAGTAAGCTTGAAGATGTTTTATTGCCTCTACCTATAAGAAACCATCTGTGCATGTTAATGAATTGTTTATGATCAGCTAGGTGTAACTAGATTTACCCTCAAGCAGATCTTTTTGTTTCAAGGCAGGAGAAAATGAAAATGTCACCTATTAGAATCCCATTTTGATGTTTTCCTGTTTATGCTGTGTGGTATATTTTATAACCCTGTGCTATGCTTTTACCATGTAATGGTGCAATAAATGGTTTATATGAAGTAACTAATATGAAAGGCCATTAAGCCTAGTTGGTCATGCAGTTTTGGGATTAGTGACATTGACATGGCATTACACTCAACAAGACTGTTTCCAGCTTATGCTTATCCTTGGTGTAACGTTTATTTGTTGCACATTGACAGGCATTTGCAAATTAGTGTGTTCCACACACTCTCCTCCCTAAGCCTTAAAGCCATGTTAACCATTTGCTAAGAGAAAGATAATTATAGTACAATATCTTTTCAAATTCTTACGAACTACTATTGCAAACTGTGATCATTGTTAGCACATAGACAAAGCTATGTGTAATTATGCATAAATCAGCATTGCACATATGAGATAAAAATCTGATCACAAACAAAAAAACATAGGGAAATTGACTCAAAACAGTACAACTAGGCCTAGTATATCCCATTTGTGCAAACCACTGCACAAATGTGTTCAATTTTAAATTCTCCATTAACAAAAAAAAAAAAAAAGTTATTATTTTTCATGAACAAAAGAAAATAGGATGGATGGCTTCCTATGGATGATATGGATTATTTTTGTGTTTCCATTGCAAAACCACCTCACATCCTGTATTAACTTTATATTAGGGGTGTCTCCAGTACTTGGATACCACGAGTGTCCGCTACATTCATGGCAATCTTTCAGAGAACTTATAATAAATATAAAGCTTATTACTTGTTACTTTTCGGTCCTCAATTTTTTATTTAATTAATTCAGTTCCTAGCTGCAAATGGACAGTGATGATTGTCAACCTTTCAAATTAGAGAGCTTATTTAGAGAAAGAAAATGCACTTCAAAAAAATACAGATTGGGTCTTGACAATCAAAACCTAAACAACTAAACATTAAAGCACTCTGCTCAGTGCCATAAATGCACGCCACTTTGACGTCATTGCCCCAATTCCTTTTTTAGAACATCACATTTTGGACAATTGAGATATTATTAAAATATTGGCATATGTGTCCAGGTATTTATACTTCAGTCAGTACGTTATCACAAGTGACAGCAGAGATTGTTTCCAGTAAGCATGCATGGTACAGAGTGAAAAGGTTGCATGAATGAGGTATGATGTGTTTGTTCAAGCTACCTGACAAGATTATTTACTTGATAACATAGGAATGGAATCAAGCTGTGTTTGTATTGCCTGTGTAAAGTTGCCTTCTGTCTTCTGTCACAAGTCAATTGCGAGTAAGGTGGGACATGGAATTTGTACACCCGCATCTACATTGCTTGTGACAGCTAATTAAACAACATTTTCCCTGAGTCAGTTAACACTTTAAAAAACAAATCTTGGTAAGATTTTACATTAAATGTCTATGACTACAGGGTCATTTTTTTCTGAGACAATTTTATTGTTTAAACCTTTCAAAAAGCAATTCATAGATGTTATCATTAGCCGAACTTTTACAAATAATTCTTAAATATTTATTATTTTAATTGGTTAGAGCCACACCACATTCTGCAGTACAAGTGTTCATGTGAAGTTAATTTCAAACAGCATCTCAAAAAACTTAAGTCCTCCATCCTCAACACTGTCAAATAGACACAGGAAATATTCTACACACATAAAGGTTTCTGCAACTTCATTGCTTTACAACCACATTATACAAACCAACTGACAGAGAATATAATTGCATAAATAGCAGAAGACAATAAGGAATTATCAGTACTACTATAAATATCAATGCTTTTCAACAGCAGTGTATCTAGTTACATATAAAGGTTATGTGCTATTGGTTTTACAAAGAATGGCATGTGGTGATTTAAATCTTTTAACATGCATGAGACATGGATCATATTTGTCAAGTAAGCAGGTAACCAACTGAAGTGAAGTAACTCTATACTAACTGGCCCTGCGAGGAGTCTAGCCACAAGGCACACTGGTCTCCAAGGTGATGGCAGGTCTAGTGATTTAGCAGATTCCTTGTTTTGACACTTGAGCCCTCTACCAATCTAGCTGTGATAAGTTAGTGTAAACATGCAAGAATGCACTGAATCACCAGTACATTTAGAATACCAGTATGTAAATGTAAATTGCAGAAGCACCAAAAATAAATGTCAGTATATCCAAATGCAGCATATCACCCAGACTCTATGCATTTCTAACCACCTAAACAGATTGTACCATATAACAGATTTGCTTTTTAAGACTACATTGAAATTGTGCATTAATCATATGCAGCGTATCTATAAGGTTTGTGTTTGCACATTTTTAAGCAGTACTTAAATAAAAGCATTCGTAGTTTTAAATTATGGTCTACCTTTTTATGTTTACAGAATTATAAATAGTGTTTCTGTTTTTCGGATTTTATTAATTGTATGTTTCTGTGCTTATTTTTAGCTATTCTCGAGTTTTATGTAAATTGGTTGTTTTCAGGTCTTTAGTTTTTGATATATTGTGTGAAACTAGTATTTTGGTTCCTTTCCAAAATGCCTGAGTGTTTTTTTGTTTTTTTTGTGTGTCAAAATATGTATATTAACTCGACAGTACTTGTACACTTAAGTTGTACCTTCTTTCCTTTGCTGTTTTTCAAAACGAAATCCTTATGGTCACGGGCACATTCTTCTGGGGTTTTTGTGTGTATGCATTTTTGTACGTTTCACCACAATTCTGTTTTAAATCCTCAATATCTTAACGGTAATAGAGCTTTAAATCCAATAAGCCTCCATCCTGATTGTAATCTTGTTTTAAATATCGCAAGCGGAGTCTCCAATAGAAATGTAGAAATGTGGTGTCACTCAGTAGTTGGGGCGGGTTTAAAGCATTCAGAAAAAATCAATGATAAGATACAGTCAGGAAGGTGGAACATTGCCCAGAAGCACTGGGAAAGGTATTTGTTATTATTTTTGTAGTAGGTTTTATTTTTTATTTGAAAAAGGGTAAAGTCAACGTGAATAGATTAACCATTTCCACAGGTTTTTTTGGTGTTTTCCGGTGTTTATTGGCTTTTTATTGGTTAAAACCGAAACTCAGAAGCTATAATTATAAATTACAAAAAATAAATAAATAACCACAGATTTATGGCTCTTATAATAGGTAGTCCGAGTATATCGATGCAAAGGAGTGTAAGAAGTGTGAAGAAGCCATGAAAAGCAAACAGCTTCTCGACCTTTTACTATATAAGGGGTTGTTTTTTTAAAAGGAAAAACAAACTATGGAATGCCTCTTATCTTAAGCTTTCATTCCAAATTAGACTGAGTTCACCAGGAAAACCTGGGGCTCAATCAAAACTAGAATGTACACTTAAGTTTAAAAGAACTGCACTGATTCTTAGATCAAAGTCAATCCATTCATCTGGAGCCTTGATGGATGCCTTTGATGGATATAGGATAACACTAGAGTTTCCAATGTGAAACCCTGGGGCCTTTCAAGTCTGTCATATGAAGTGAGTAGCATGCATACATTCTTTCAAATGGCAAGATTTTTTTATTTGTCTTTTGTTACGAGTAGAAGAACCTATCTGGAGGCCAGGGTAGACGTAGTATATGTTAGGTTGTGTCAATTTAGCCCACAAATAACGGCAGACAATATCACAAAGCCAAAATCATTCAGCACAATCGTCAGCTCCTGATAGGTTAAATATGAATGTCAGTTTTAATAAACAATGCTCTGTAATCACTCTCTGTTTTGACTGGTACCACAGTTGTATTCTAGACATCATCGCTTTCTTATACAACATTACCCAATCTGTTTCTATTAGTTTTTGCATCTGGGGAGTAGTGGTTGACATTTGTTCCACACTAAAGATTCATAGTATTTCATTATATCACCATTGATTGCATGGTGTACAGCTATTATTGGGAACAGGATTTATTCGTCTTTGTAGAACCACTTAAGACACCTGGCATGCTGTAGTTCAGTCAAGAAACTCATGTGATAAAGACAAGAGAACACTACTACTTTATTTACACTACATTACTTGGCCTTTGGCCTTGTCTTACGAGGTACTCCTGCCCATAAATTAGATAAATGGAGAGGCTGACCATAGGGAAGTCATGGGCAGGGGGGCAGAACAGCTGCCCTCCCCGTTAGACGAAGCCAAAAAGCAGGTGGAGGCTGGGGAGGAGGAGGCGAACTCTGGCACACAGCCGGGACATAATAGATTGAGCAAAGATATAAAACCTTTCCTTGCTGATTATTGGATTGTTATTGTTTGTCGAAGGACAAATAAGTTACTAGCTACTCGACTGACAATTTGATCTGGTATTGGAACCGCCTCAGATATGCTTGCTGTTTATGTGATTTGAGCTTGAGGGTAAAGTGAGTTCCCTGCAAGAACCATCAATTTGCTTAATTAGTGGAAGGTAGATATCCCTACTTTGTTATGGCTAGTGACTGTATGCATTGCATATGAACCAGAAAAATAATCTTGATCAATTTTCAGGGCAAATGTCACTAGGGGCAGGAGTTGCTCTTGCTTTAATAGTTATTCCATGATAACATCTGGCACATTGAGAATTTATTTATTTATTTATTTATTTTTGCTCTGTTGTGTTAAACAAATTGGGATCTTTCAGATAACAGGGTAAATTCTTCACTATATAAATAAACTAATTTTAATCTAAAAATGCTTTGAAAACCCCTTCCTAATTATAAACTCACAAAACTTCACAAATCTTTTCATCCCTTCAAACTTTGACTGCTGTAGACATATTCATGCACGTAGATCACTGCTAATCTTAGAATTGCGAAGCTTCACAGTAGTGGCATTTACATTGTCATACCGAAAATCCCCCAAAACAATAAACATAATACATTATTACCCCTGCCTTGCGGTAGTTGAGAAGGGGAAAAAAGCTTTTAGGTCTCATAGATCTAGGGGGCCAAATCAGTTAATATCAACTTACTGTACCAAACTTTATATATTTGCAAGTTATAAAACATATGTTAATTATATTTAGAGTAAAGATTTACCATCTGTATTGTAAAGCCATGTATTTAAAATGGCTAATTATATTATAATATATATATATATATATATATATATATATATATATATATATATATATATATATATATATATATATATTCTATATATTAATATATATATATATATATATAGAGGTATATGTTATACATATATATATACTCCACTGGCATGCAATAGAGTATATTGATCAAATATCTCCTACCAAGAATAGAAACTGACAGTAGTAATGTGCCTGTGACTCACACTGTTTCAAACAGAGAGATGAAAGGCTTCTAAGTAGACATCAATATATTACTATGATTAATAATATACATAGCATAATTCCTTCTAATACTGTACACATACATATGTCCTTCTCTGTACAGAATTATTTCCAGATGTGTTTTATCTTTGCCTTTGCTTTATTCGGCAGACTACTGAAAAACACCTATGGAAAAAGTGATGGAAACAAACTGGACTGACTTGAGATTGTTTTCAAGTCTACTTCCAGTGACAGATTAGATTCCACCTGATAAATCAGATGAAGAAAGACAAGGTAGCTATTTTGTGATTTAAATTACCAGTCAAACTGCCCACAGACCCTTGACTTAGAGATTGAGCAGAGCCTGTCAGTTCTGTTTCACCACCTTCATCCTCCAACTCTGCGTAGGTGCTCATAAAAAATAAAGCTTTCTGTATCTGTCTTTTTTTTCAAGATGTATGGTATATAGATTATTGAATGTATTGATTAGTTACAGGGGTTTTAAGGCAATGTGCATCTTTGGAAACATAATATGATTGGGGACATCAGAGATGGAATATTGTAAATGAAAAGAATTGAAGAAATGGTGTATTTAGAGTATCAGACACTTTGTCAATGGTAACTGTCAGGTCAGGTCTCTGTGGAAGCTGCACTTCAGCACTTCAGACTTCTGCACAGGAAATTATTCAAGACAAGATGATAACATCAGCCATGTGACAACTTCCTGCATCAAAAGCTTTGCTCTCTAGACCTATAGTATTTGCAATGTGTATATTGCCATGTTCAAAAAATAAATAGTAATGCAAGCAAGTTCCTCTAGAAAACCTTAAAACTCAATCGTAACCTTGGAAATGATTAAAACAAAACTATCATGAAATTGTTTCTAGTGGCTGCATTTTCATCTTAGCAAAACACAAAGAATTAAATCTTAATAACAGTGAAATATCTTTTAAAGGGAATTTAGGTGGTCAAACTCTGACAGCTTCATTATTTTACTGTTGAGTTATTTAGTTCCATTGAACAAAATCCATGTTTTTCTTCTTATGAATTCATATTTGAAGCTATTAGTTTAACAGTATGAAGGTCATAGTTCATTTCAGGCACAATCATGGCTTGAAGTAGTAAATAATGTTTTTAATTAAATTGATTAATTTTACTATTAAAATGCAAATTCCTGCACTTGGGGGGGGGGGGGGGGGGGGGGGGGGTGGGGGTGTAATAGGTTTTGTTTTTCTTGGCAAAATGTAAGCATTCATCAATTTGTTTTGCATCGATCTTTTTATTTTCTCTAGACGATGATGGTGCCTGCTTTGACTTACACATCAATTACAGGTGGAAAAATCACAGCGTAAAAAAAAAAAGATTTACCTCACAGTTGGTGACCATTACTATTGGCACTATGGCACATCTTTGCATGTGGCATCTCCGAGACCGTATTACTTTGGCTTAGAGGCTAAACTACTCCCCTCCCCCTTTAGATGGTGGTGCCTTCATTGACACTAAAAAGACCCATCACCAAGTGTAAGTCTGGTGTGAGCAGCTCTTGTTTCAGTTAGTGTTTAGTCATTAGTTTTGTTCAGTATGTAGATCAATGGTGGCCAACCCTGGTCCTGGTCAGCCGCAGGGTCTGCAGTTCTCAGTTGCTTAATTGAACCAATTATTTTCATAATTGGTCAATACTAACTTTTTTTTCCTGGTCTTTAGCCATTAATGATCTGCAGGACTGTGGCTCTCCAGGACCATATAGATGAAGTAGCATCCCACAGTCTATACAGAATAAAGATAAGCAAGTGGGGAAATGGTAAGCATCTTTAAAGGAATGATATTATTTATGTATTAAGAAACTGATCTTCTAAACAGTTCTCATAACTAAATTAAAGATATTGCTCAGCTATTACATTCATGAAATCAGAGAAGAAAAAACAAGCAGTGTACAGAATATTTTGTATCCTGTGAAGGTAAATCCAAGTGTAGATACCGTGCCCTTATCAAAACCAAGGGTTATTTTTCTTCTGTAAAAATAGATTTTGAAATGCATTATTTAAATTGATTCCACATAGTAGTTTTTGTAATTAACCCTGGTTCAATGAAATGTTGCAAACTCAGGATAATGGCTTATTAATGCAAGATTACTTGGACTTATTTCTAAAAACCCAACAAGTGTGAAAAATAGAATGAAACACTACTTCCATTTGCAGAATGAGATTGTTGTGTGTGACAATAAGTTCAGTGGAGGTGCTATATGTGTGCGGTAAAAACAAATACATCAGGGTTATATTAAGGATATAACTGGTTACCCACAGGAGGCATTTCCAGGCAAGATCTACTCTTCCCTGTGTATTATCCATTGGAGACCAGACCTAATAAGGGTACTTACTGAGCCAGCATGTTCCACACAAACCTTTCACTCAGATCACCACTGCCTAACAGCACTGAAGGGTCCATTTAAACACAGACAAGCTGCTTCAGTATTAGAAACCCTTTTAAAATGTAAACTATTATTTGACAAAGCATTACAATTGTGGCCCTAGTTTCACTGCCATTGTCATCTTCCAATAATATTTACTACAGGAACTTAGCACACAGTTTTGTGCATATCATTTTGTTTAATTTTGTTACATGCAGTAAATAACGTTTGCAGCTTTGGAGAATGGTAGTGTTTTATTTGAATAGGTAGGTGATTTGAGTTTATTTTTACCTTTATCTTCTTTATTTACAATAGAACAGTGGTTTGGTAGGATCTATCCCGTTCTAAATCATTAAATATGGTACTCTATGCTCTCAGTCCGCTGTACTGCATTTTGACCTGATTCAATTGAAATCTGCTTTAGAAAACAGCTGCTTTTTAGCACACTTGTGATTTTTCTATACAGTATGTATTACCCCTAATGAAAACCATATTGCTTTTGTTGGAGGTGGATCTTTCCCTCAACAGTTATTTCAGTTTAATAGCCAAAAGAAGAAGCAGGAGTAGAAACCTTGAAGCAAATTGTTTTATGTGGAAATAGTTATATTTGGCAGTTCAATTTGGACTGCAGGCGTTTTTCAGGCTTCAGTTACCACCTGTGCAATGGATTTGGTTGCAAAAACAGAAGCTCTTAGAGAGGAATAAATGAAGTGTCTGGAACACAGTTGGTAAACGTGTTCCTCGATCAATGCAGCAGCTAGAATATGTAATAAACTGACAAAGTACCTCTGTAGCATCAAACACCCCTCCATATTTTACAGAAATGCGCCTGTTCTGAGTAGCTCCGACTTTTGCTCCTTACACTATACATAAAACATATTTACAGAAGTGTGGACTGTAAAACAAACCCACGATGCTGAAAACACTACCCTATTCGGAAGCCCCGAAGACGGGAATCTCAGCATGGAGCCGGCCAAGAACGTTGCCTGTGGATGCAGCCTGCATATGGGTATCCCTTACACATACTCACACTCGCCACGCCCCCTGCTCCTACCACAGCTGTACGGCATAGTCAATAGCATGGAATGCAGATCGTGGGTGGAAAAGTATGCTTCTGATATCAATGAGAAATAAATAACAATATAAAAAAAAAGTTAGCTGTGTCGTTATACCTGAGTGTGGTATACCGGGTGAGTGGCAAGAAAAGGAAAGGGAGCCTTTGGAGAGTGCAACTACAGAGATATATTACTGATTGAGCCCTGGAGCACTGCGGCCCTTTGCCAGTGTTGTTGAGGATAGAGCACTTAGCTAAACACATGTAATGGAGACATTCTGCACATTGCCAACCTGTCACACTTATTGCAAAACTTAGCCATTTTGATTCAAATTTGGCTTTTGGAGCAATTCAACTAATTTTGAGCTTAAGCATATGAAATTTGCGCATATGGATACATGTGTGTTTAATATTTAACATTATCACAGGCATTGGGATGGCTAATAAGCTAAATATTTAAAGGGCCATCACAGATTCTACATAATTCAAAGAGATGTGTCTATGCTGTGCTGTTTGCTAGGAAGTGAGTTTATGATTTCTTTACTGTGTCCATAATTTTGTCATGTGTCACATAATATCAGTACATGTTGCCTATTCTAATTCATTACTATTTTTTTAATGTCTTGTTTTCTGTTATAGTACTATCAGTTTTTTTCTGTTGTTTTCTCATTATGGGCTGTCATCCTGCTTATTAAACTGCTAATCCTCATGGTCTGGGCTAATCTGATTTTTGTATTGTGTTTTTTCTTTTTTTGTCACCCTGGATAAGGACGTCTGTTATAAGAAATACATACATATATTAACAACAACAATAATTAATAACATTAATATTCCAGCTGGAATCACCTGTTTTGTTTAATAGTGTATACATAACTTTACTTCAACTTAAATAAAACGGGCTGAGCAGGCAGTGGAATAAGAAAGGAGCACCTTTCGTACATTTTACATTCAAAACATCGACAAAATTGACCAATACAGACTACTACTGTATAAGCAGTCTTTGATATTGAAATCTATGTGAAAGGTAAGGAGGAGCAAACTGTTGCTTGATCAGTCTAGGGTTGATCCACTGCTGTATGTGTCTATTAAAGTAAAGCTTCCTGCCTTATACAGGTAGTTGTTTAGTATCTGCCGGCTCGGTCTATGTTACACACCGATGGTATGCACTATGATACCGTGCTGTAGTCTTGATTCTGTTTTGGGAGTTATTCTTTCAGCACCAAGAAAGCGTGCTTGGGAAAGTTAATGTTTGGTTCAGTTCGAAAGAACGATCATGACTGCAGCTTCCTTGTTTATTTTTTAAACGTATTGAAACTAGTGATGCTGCTATCACAATCTCCTTTTGAATATAATCATTATATAGATGTGGACTGAACCTTGTATGATCGCTGGGTGTTTTCCATTGTTGTAGTACCTCGGAGAGCACCTGCATTTCACCTTAGTGATTGGGTAAGTGAGTGCTGGAGTGATGTGAGAGGAGTTAAGCGTTGCTTTTTAAAAGCGTTATTTTGTGCCTCGCAAAACTGGTTGTATGCATGGCGAATAATTTTGAACACGGCAGGATCTCGCAAATTGTTGGCCACTCCCACCAAATTACGCTGTGCATATATTATATTTGTGCATAGTGCAAAACGGATTGTGGCATGCAAAAATAAGTTTAAAATATGGCACATTTTGGGCATTCGCGCATAACCGCCGTTTGCGACGCACATAACGCACTGCGCAGACTTTTCGAATATCTGGGCTAAGGTCAATTATATGACAGGTAATGCCCTCTCTCAAGGGTACTAACTCTTTGACGACACTAAATTATTATTATTATTATTATTATTTTGCTGAAGAAATATTTTAAGGCAATCTGGCAATTTTCTTTCGGTACAGCTTTCCTCAATCACTATAGCTTTCATTAATAACAGACACAGTTCCTAATTCCTGGGGAAGGACACTCTGGGATTTTTACTATGAATGCTAAAGAACACAATACCACCATACTCTCTTCTTTCACTGCACAAGGATATGTTTTTTTTATTTTTTTTATTTCTGATGTTCTGATAAAACCAGGAATTTAAAACGTTTTGATTATCATCAGATTCCTGCTGTAGTATTTGCTATAAATCTGAATGAGCTATTATAACATTTAGCAATAAGATTCCATGCATCATAGGTTATCCTGTTTGACACCTCAAGATGAATATAGTACATTCCTCATTGGTTTGTGTTATGTTCTTTCAAAATGACTAACTCTTTCAGTAAAGATTAGATCATAAAACCAACATTTTCCTTAACAGAATATAGAATAAACTGGGGGAGTCAGTACCAGCTGCTTCTCAGGACCTTCTGATATTGACTATGAGCTTCTTGACTTTGGTGCTGTGACATTACAGCTTATTTACAAAAATAAAAAATAATAAAGATTTTGTTAACAAAGAAAAATCAACGGCAGGTTATAATGTGCCGAGGTATGATGTCCTTCATTTGAGGGCATAAATAAATCCAAATCATTAATTTTTAAGTTGAGTGAATGAAATTTCTGGCAGTCATCAAGTAGTGTGATTTATCAAATCTAAAGACAGGAACTCTTTAAAGGTTCTATAAACAAGGTTGTGTTTTCATATCACACAAGATTTAAAATAAACAGCAGGGGGGGTTTGGGGGTGGGGGGTGGGGGGCGTGAAACTTTCGAGCTATTAAATCATCCTGTCCATTAATCCCCAATCCCATAATGACTCTATTAAAAAAGATTTTGTTCAGAATATTGACTGTTTCTCGGTATGCCAATCTGCTGACTGCAGCTTTATGTAAATACTCTAAAAGCAAGAGCGAAGGGATATGAAAGCAATTATGGGATTCTATCAGAAGAATGTGTTCTAATGAAATTAGAAATATGCTTGTGAACGGTGCTGAGCTGTGACACAACATCAGGCAGGGCCACAGCGTGACATTAGTGATGCAGCACGATGTATAGATTACTGCAAGCAAAGCACGGAGACGCCAACAAATGAGGATTATATATTTTTTCTTTTTCCTTTACAAACAGAGAAGATTTACTGTGATACCTAAATCCATCAGATCACTGTTTCAAGACCTGACAGGAAGATTGGACTATTTTGTCAAGCTGTCAAAAGCCCTAATTGCAGGTTGTCAATGTTATCAATTTGATTGCTACCTAGCAACCTACTTTTAAAAGACATGGGTGTTAATGGGTTAAAATAGACAACAGATTAAATCTTTAAATCTTTAAAGATTGCAGCCAAAGCTCATTTTAAAAATGACATCTGGGGAATATCAAGAAACATTGTCTAGCGATTCACTAATAGGCACTGCTTCATTAGAATCCAAATGCAACCCCCACCCCTTCACTGGGAACATCGTCCAGCATTTCACTCATAGGCACTGCTTCATTACAATCCAAATACGATATTTACTGTACATATTGGTATAATAAATGTGTTCTACATGTATTCTACTGTACAATATACAGCTAAGGATTTGTGTTTTTTTTTTTTTGTAGTTAATTTACTAACTAACTTACAATTAAAACAAAATATACAATAATTTCTTCCATTTGGTATATAGAAATATGCAATATAGCCAACTAACTATTTAACAGTGGAGATATTGTTTGAAGGTTTAATATTAATATCATATGATTTACCTTGTTTGTGACTCATTTGTAAACTGAACTACTACCTTTTGTAGCGGTTATGAAGAAGTCATGGCAAGTGGGTGACATCACAAACTGAAGAAAACTGACACTAATTTGTAAATCCACATAGAGGTGCGTGTCAAGAAGTTACGTAAAACATGACATCAAAAACCTTATTACATATCCTCAATCGCTCCAATCTTGAACTTTAATGGCAATAAGTATTATGCTCTAAAGAAATGTTACTATGGATAATGTTAAAAGCACTTTTCAGGACACAGTCATATTCTCTCCCTTGCCTTTATAGTTAATGCAGAATCACACAACTAATTATATTTCTTGTATAGTGCAAAGAGTAGAGAACAGTGGATCCACATGGATAACTGCGGTGCATATTTTGGCCAAACACATTGTTTAATTTATCATTTTGTTGAACTAATTAATGCTTTCACTATTGGGTATATGCTGATGTTCTATGGTATTTAAAAGAGGTATATTAGTGGGGCACAGTGATTTAATTTTCTTCACCATTTAAATACATTCTTTCTGTTTTTAAATCCTAAGCAGTCTTTATTTACATGCTAGGCTAATTTGTATACCAGTAAACCAAACAGGATAAAGGGTTTCCTTATCGTAAGACTGTGATAAACTGCATCCCAGAGTCTGTCAATGCATCCAGTGTATTGATGTATCTGTTTCAGATCATCCCTGATGGATGGAATTGCAGTGCTCAGGGGTGGTATGCTTTACTTGCTGCTGTCAAGCTCCTCAATGAGTCGGCCTCATACCTCAGAATGTCTGACCTGGGAAATAACCTGATTGTAAAAGATCTTGAAATGCACTAATCCTTTCCCATCTCCTAAAGGAGCACCAAGGGGTTAGAAGTATTGACTTGTGCATGCATAGCAAATTTAATAGAATTTTTTCAAAGAATCAGCTTTCTTCCACTTCTGAAGACCAACTGGTTGAGAACAGTCCTCACACATAGGGTCCTTTCCATGTGACTTTGGACCCAATCTTCCACTGTGCTGTAATGATAAAGCATTACTCATTAGTTTAAATAAACTTTCTCTAATTACACCTGTTTAACATTTTCCTTTTACTCTTTAATTACATTTAGTTTCATATTGCATGTCCTTTAAACTACTATATATATATATATATATATATATATATATATATATATATATATATATATATATATATATATATATATATATATATATATATAGTTTGAAGGACATTGAAGAGGCATTTCCAACACAGCTCAGTACATGTCTACTACACAGAATAAGTTACAGAACAGATTCTGTATAAGACAACCCTTTATAGTGCTTCCACTCTCCTTGTAATGCCATTTCACATGGACATAAACTTGCTTTCTCACAGATTCATTCCACTTAACAGTGGCTCCTGATTACACTGTTAAAAAGAACACTTTAATACGTACATACAGTACTGGGATAATGTGTACTGTCAAGATCAGATGATCTTCTGATCCTATGTCCTTGTGTTGTTCATACTGAATACTGGATCCTAGTATTTCAACTGTTGAACTATGTGTTGTCTTTCACAGGTAGTTACAAAGAGAAACGAGCACTACCTTGCAAAGTTGGATTTGTCTCACTTTTTAGCATGAAATTGAAATTCCTGATGTTTGTATTTGTGATTGAACAACGCTTGTCCTTAAATTACACAAATTAGCACAGACTAAGCATAAACATCACCCAGTCATATGCCTCTAAAAAGTGTTTTGGAGTTAGACACTTTTGTTCACATCTCTTAACAGCTTTGAGAAGTACCCTTTGGAATACCTTTTATATCTTGCCTTTTTAAGACAAGTTTTGGAATGACTTTGCGCCAAAACATTTCTTCATTTATGACGTTCTCAGTTCGACCAGTATTGCACAGTCGCAATTCAATCATGTTTTTTTTTTTTTTACAGTTGATGCCAAATCTAGGCAAATTGCTGGATCTCAGAGCAGGAAAATGACATTGTCTTCATCAAGTTTCCTTGGAAACCAAACATTGTAGGTCCTCAAACATAATACAAGTCTCAAATGAGTGTGACTAATTAAAAAAAAAAAAGATCTTGTCAGAAACTACGGCAAATTATACTGTATTTTGACATCAAAGCAAGTACGTGGGACTTTTTTTATACAGTACTTCTCATTGAAGATTTACGAATAAAATGCTTTTAAAATACTAAAGGGTTCACCAGTTTGACTATTCAATGATACTTGAATGTATAAAGGTACATAGATAAAACATGTATTATCTATTTTAAAATTGCAGATAGTCAAATCAAAAAGTAGCATGAGGTTGCCCTTTCACTACAGCTACACTGGAATCATCTGTGTAGTCTTGTATTATAGGAAACATGAATTCAAATTTAAATTCTTATAATTGAACTGTTACACTAGATAGGCTTGCACAATCTAATAAATATAATTATATTACAATAAAAAAACAAGTTTCTTTTCATTTTCGTTATTGCTGAGCCAATTAAATAGTCCCCTAGCCATTAATCATGCTTTTTCACATGTCATTTCACTGGTCACTTACACTATACAGGATCCTTAACTTCAAAACCTCAAATTAAAACTATAAGAAACAAACCCACTTATGAAGGTCAAAACCTTTGTCCATTTCATTGTTATTTTGAGTCTGCCAATGGGACAGCGTAGGTCCGAATGCAGGGCATGGCCAGGGACATAAGTATTGCTGCTGCTAGATTCGGAAACCTTTGACTGTGAAAAGTCTTTTAAGTCTTACACTACAATATTGAGCTCACTCAGATTTGAAGGGACTTATGCAAAGCTGTATATGTAAGAAGCAAAATGAATACAGTGTTGTACTGGGCTGGCAACTGGTGTGAAGATATAAGGACAGGAGGGATCTCAGCTATTCATTATTTTCTGGTAAGACCATAACTGGGGGAGGAAACTGTACTCTATTAACATGACATACAGACTTCATAGCTGTCACTTAGAAGCGAATCACTACTATTAAAGAGTACTACAGAACAAATCCACATCTGCCAATTAATTTACACTGTAGGCTTACTACAATGTGCAAAACATGTGTAGTAATACTGTAATACTGTAGCTATAAGAGCTTTATTTTATAGAACTGGTGTGTAGAAAGTAGTTACAGCTCATTATTTCCTATTACTTTAACACATTGTGAGTCACATTGGGTATGTTTTGTTCAAAAATCAGTTTGCAAGCTAAAGCACTTTAATGCAACTTAGTTGGTTAAACTATAGGGAATTTGTTAAGCATGACATCTATTTGTAGCATAAAAAAAGAACAGTAAGAAGTTATAACTAATGTCATAAACAGCATCCTTATGTTGCTATAGTTATTTACCCTTATACATGCAAGTAGTAAGGGATTGGGTTAAGCACATAGAGCAGTGGTGCCCAATCCTGTTCCTGGAGGGCCGGTGTCCCTCATGGTTTTAGTTCCAACTGTACACTAAATTGCTTAATTGGACTAATTAAGCTTATAATAAGTGATTGATTGGTCCAATCATTTAGGGAACAGCTGGAACAAAAGCCAGGAGGACACCGGCCCTCCAGGACCAGGATTGGGCACACCTGACATTGAGCTATCATGGGTCTCACCTGTACTTTATAACTTCATCAGACCCCTCAATGGAATTACATATAAAAACTGCATGATTGCTTAACCCGAGTAAAAGGATTGGTATATATATATATATATATATATATATATATATATATATATATAATATATATATATATATATATATATATATATATATATATATATATATATATATATATATATATATATATATATAGTGGCTCTCAAAAGTATTCACCCCACTTGGACTTTACCACATTTTATTGTGATACAACATGGAATCAAAATGGATTTAATTAGGAGTTTTTGCCACTGATCAACATAAAAAAAAGTCCATATTGTCAAAGTGAAAAATTAAATCTACAAATTGTTCTAAATTTTCTAAATTAATTACAAATACAAAACTGAAAATAATTGATTGCATAAGTATTCACCACCTTGAGTCAATATTTGGTAGCAGCACCTTTGACAGCAATTATAGCCAAGAGTCTATTTGGATAAGTCACTACCAGCTTTGCACATCTGGACAAAATTGCCCAAGCTCTGATAAGTTGGATGGTGACCTTTGGTGAACAGCAATTTTCAACTCTTTCCACATATCCTCAATTGGATTGAGGTCTGGGCTTTGACTGGGCCACTCCAGGACATTGAACTTTTTGTTTTTAAGCTACTCCAGCATGGCTTTGGTGGTATGTTTGGGGTCATTGCCCTGCTGGAAGATGAATCTTCTCCCAAGTCCCAGGTCTCTTTCAGATTTCAGCAGGTTTTCCTCCAGGATTTCTCTGTACTTTGCAATCCATTTTGCCCTCTATCTTCACAAGTTTTCCAAGCCCTGACACAGAGAAGCATCCCCATAGCATGATGCTGCCACCACCATGCTTCATGGTAGGGATGGTGTTCTCAGAAACATAGCACTTAGTGTTGAGGCCAAAAAGCTCTATTTTGGTCTCATCAAACCATAGAATCTTCTTCCACTTGGTCTCAGAGTCGCCCACATGCCTTCTGGCAAACTTTAGCCAAGATTTGATGTGAGTTTTTTTCAACAATGGCTTTCTTTTTGCCACTCTCCCATAAAGGCCACTTTTGTGAAGCACCCGAGCTATTGTTGCCATATGCACAGTGTCTCCCAGCTCAGCCGTGGAAGACTTTAACTCCTTTAGAGTTGCTATAGGCCTCTTGGTCGTCTCACTGACTAGTGCCCTTCTCTCCCGGATACTCAGTTTTTGAGGATGGCCTAGACAGATTCACAGTTGTCCCATATTCTCTCCAATTCTTAATAATGGACTTTACTGTGCTCCGGGGGATATTCAATGCCTTGGAAATGTTCTTATATCCTACCCCTGATTAGTGCTTTTGAATAACCTTATTCCGGATTTGCTTTGAATGTTCCTTCATCTTCATGATGTAGTTTTCGTTATGAAATGTTCTAACCAACTGTGGGACCTCCCAGAGACAGGTGTATTTAACTTGAAATCACGTGAAACACCCTAATTGCACAAAGGTGGACTCCCTTCAACTAACTATGTGACTTCTAAAGGCAATTGGTTGCACCAGAGCTTGGTGTGTCATAGCAAAGGGGGTGAATACTTAGGCAATCAATTATTTTCTGTTTTATATTTGTAATTAATTTAGAACAATTTATAGATTTAATTTTTCACTTTGACAATATGGACTTTTTTTGTGTTGATCAGTGGCAAAAACTCCTAATTAAATCCATTTTGATTCCATGTTGTAACAATAAAATGTGGAAAAGTCCAAGGGGGTGAATATTTTTGAGAGAAATATTGCCCAAGACTATGTAATCAATATTAAAAACTGTTTATAAGCAATGTAACGTAAACATTTTCAGCCTTGCTACTGAAACATTTTTCTTTACCAGGATTCAGTACAGCAAGAGTTGTTCTCTTTTAAAACCGATGTTTTCATTAAGAGTTTAAAATGTACACCATTTATTATTCATTGAATGCATAGCATTATTGCTATATCTTAGTTATTCCTCTAAACTTTTGAATGATGCCAGTAATTTGTCCTGGAGCACACTGTTCTCATTTTTCATAGCACATTTTGGTATGCACTATGTACTGAACTGCAGTCCTCTTTTTTGCTTTACTAAAAAGGCATTTCCTTTCTGTTGGCGTGGGGGAGACGGCCTTCTCATTAAAACATCCTCTTCCTTACGAGCATAAAAGTTGCATGCAGTCTTTAATGTGTTATGTTAGAGTGAAAAAAAAATGGAAAATGATTCATTTTTTTGTTATTGCCAAAAATATTACATTTCTGTGATTGAAATATTTTCAAAGACTTTTCGCAAAGGTTTCAGAATCCACCAGCAGCAATCCTGGTGTTCTATATAAAAGACCAACCAGGATTTTTCCGATTTTTACGTTTCTCGTACCTTGTTATATCCAGACATCACAGCATGTTCAAACAACAGAGAAAATCTTTGGATCCACATATTTGCAGTACAAAATAGAACAGGAACTGTACGTTGCTGCAGAGAAAGTTATCTTTCTTTTACGAGAGAACCCTCACAGTGAATTGTACTACTTTGAGGTTCTGGATGTCTTGTCATTGTTTTTTACTTCAAGAGAATCCAGTGGATTGAATGTCAAAGTGGGCCATTAACTTTTTAAACTGGCTGTTGTGTGCTTGTCTGAGCTACAGTAGTTTGTAGAATTCCTCAGCTAGATCCTGCAAAACATAGAGGTTGTTTTTGCTGCCATTTGGCTTTGACCATCTATTGTTGATTTGTTTTTCAGGTATTTTTGCACAGACACAGCAACCCTTATTTGCATACCAATACAAATTCTCTTAAACCATTTGATTTGATTAACATATAATTGATGATATCCTAATCAAATCAGAATGAAAACTGACAACACTCTGGTTTGGGATATATGAAGCCCACATACCTTCAAGGGTCATATCTGAATAAGTGATTTCCAATGATTTGAAGGTTGCTGAGACTCCAAGAACCTTCCGACTTTGAATAGCATAAAAGAGAATGATATTTTAATAGCAATCTGATAGTGACTAAGATTCAGATTAAGTTAAAGGTTTGAAAACACGCTTTTGATTTACTGTCCACTGTTACATGCCTGTTTCCTCTGCCTACATGTACTGTATTCATGCTTCAAAGAATATAATATATTATTGAAACTTACACAAAACCTAAAGTGACCCAAATACTTCATATATATATATATATATATATATATATATATATATATATATATATATATATAAATATATATAAATAAATATATATATATATATATTCGCTATTTTATTTATTTTATTTTGTGTATCACAGTACATTCGAGGAGTTATTTACTTACAGTACATTTCTTTTTTTACTATTAGCTTTTTTTCAAGGATGAGATGCATATAATTGAAGTAAAATATGACCTAATTAATGAATGAAAACAAAATGAGAAATCCAACTGTGTTTTGTTTTTTTGGAGTCTGAGTCTTATATATTCCACTCAGTCGGTTTTAAAACCAGATTAAATTATTATTTCTTCTACTTTGTTCATTTGAGCCGTAGGGCCTTTGTTAATGAAAGTTTTTAAAAAAATCCAGATGGTTTAGTGAAACACTTCATACGGATGCACGAGCACATTTCATTAAGAAAGGCATTTTACAAGGACAATGTTAAAGGCAGAACATTACCAGTAGAAATGCATTTGAATGCAGTTGCTGTAGAAACACTTTGAAACTTATGATGCATTTTAAATGTTACTGTCAAAATTGGTTTCAAACTGAAAATTAGAACCAAGAAATGTTACAAAGCCAATTTTCTGAGTAAATGTCAAGTAGGTGGGAGATATCTGTTTTACCTCATTTAGACCACAACCGTCCTTTTTCAAATTCATGCTAAAGATTTTAATGAACTATGCGACCCATACTGTACAGTATCAGTTTTCCTTGTAAATTTGCTGACTGTGACTGTCAATGTCAAGACTGGACATACCTGATTTTCCAGATTTCATTCTACAGTCATACCATCTTCCTTGTTGCCGATGAAGAGCATTGTACATTATTTATTAGAATTTAAATTATAAAGAATAACTGTTTTGGCATATTCTTTTTTAGCTGTCACGCTAATTACAAAGAGCCAGTTAGTAAGCTGCAGTATTACTAAATGCTGTCAATTTTTCTATGAATTTTCTTTTAACTTTCTATGCCATGCTAGTGCTGTAAAATACCAGTATCAACCATCCTCTATGCTGGACTCAGAGTGGTTAAATTATACAGCTATCTGGTCAAAAAATAAATACATTTAACATATTGGGATCATAACTACTGCAATTGTAGTTGTAAAAGATTTACCTTGGAATGGTTTAGAATAGGCAGTGTGAGTTTCTCTAACCTTTCCCAAGACTAAGTGAAAGCAATGAACCTTGTGCAGCATATTACAAAAACCCACTGTACTTTGTTATTTAAATATTGACTGTACTCTAACCTTTTGTGGTGCTAGCAGACTGAATTGCTAAAAACTGACCTTTCCAAGATATTTGCCTGTGTATTAGTGTTTTGCAGTGCCCAAAGTATCACAAGCTATTTGTTCATTAGTGAGACTTAGCATCAAGTGCTTTAGAATATGCCATTAGACTCACTAGCTACTGGGGGAGACCTGAACCTTGACCAGTTTTGATTAGAAGTGTTCCATGAATAAAAAAAGATAGATTACAAAAAAAGCAGCTCCAAAGTCATGCGATGGCACGGTGGCTTTTTTTAAAATACTATCCAGTGAATCACTTCTATTATTCTGAGTCGTATGCCACATGACTCAAAGGCCTCATTAAGTCCTGTGGATACATGTATTGGAGAAATCAATGAACTTCTGCAAGAAAAATCTCAATTCATATAATAACTTGTCTGCTCTACATACCTTAGAGCTTGTACGTTCCATTGATATACGACATGGTATCATGGGTATACACAGCAGTTACAAGCATGCTGAATAAAACATCTACTATGTGGATTTTGAAGATTGATATGACTAGATTTATGTCATGCATCTTCAGTATATCTCTGGAAAGTTTGAGAAAGAACAAGTTTCTGAAACATGGAGAGATTTTATTTGGCTCTGACTCAGTGGGCTACCTCTAAGGAGAATCAGAAAAAGCACTGACCTTCAAGGTAAACTGAAAGCTTTATATGAACATTTGACTGAAAGTTACAATATTGTCAAGTGCATCTTCTGTTGACAGACGCCCCTTCAATAACCATCAATTCCAAAAGCTCCAATGAAGTAATTGTAAAACTTCATTAGGCTGCTGGTATCTACCACATGCAGTTGCCATAGTACTGGTATTATACCATGTATGTTAATTAAAAAAAAAAAAAAAAATCTCATGTCTAATAATTAATAGACATGAAACCAATAATTCCTCCAAGGTACAAACAGTAAATACATGTTGCAATGATGCAAAAAGAAAAGGCAGACTGTTCTGGTAATAAATGTAATAGCAATCTACATCTTACAAGCCTGAACAAAAGGTACATTTTGCTATGATGGAATAGTAGTAATTGATGAGCCTGTCTTAAATAAAGCTGTGTGGGAAATAGTCTGTGTTGGCTCTGAGTTGCACTGTGTTGCAATTAAGGGTTTCAGGGCTGGGCTTTTTGAAAAGCATGTTTGTTACCACTCATTTTAGGGGCAGCAATACTTATTTAGTTCTGGGGGGTGGGAATGTTCAAGGCTGTACAGTTTTGTTCCAAAATGCAATGTAATCTTTCTAGGAACTGTTTTTATTTCTGTAAAATCTGAAAAGCAAACACATTTTAATAAAGATATTAATCATTTTCCCTAAATGTTTTTCTTGATGTAATTGTCTAATAAGGCTGTAGCTATGAACAAACGTTTCAAAAGAACCAACAACAAATGTTTACTTCATGCATATTTGTGATTTAATGGCCCTGTAGCTGACATGTGTTAAGGCACACTATGGTTGGGGTATGCACGAAGCCGAAACCTAGAGATGTTTGCGTTGAACAGAAGACATTTTTTACTTTTCTTTGTGACAGGTTGGTTGTTGCACATCAAATAGTTTGGAATATGAACAGCCAAACAAAAACAAAAAACAAAACTGTAACATCTAACTTTTTCTTAAAATAAGATTATATTTCCTAGTTCATTTTATATTGGAACCATACAGGATAAAGTCATTTATTAAAACAGTTTGGGATGAGCATCAAGCATTTCTAGGAAACAGGAGGATCACATAATTCACATTATCTCATTAGGAACATGTAATTTCACATGGTCTTGTGATATTGTGAACTTTTTTAAAATCTGATTTTCACCTAACAAGGTTCCTTTACTGCAGAATGATTTAGAAATGTGACGATCCACCAGGTATCTTATGTAAGCTAATTACTCCCTCCCTTCTATATTTCATTACACTGCCAGCTAGTAGTTTAATATGTTTTATGCTTTTAAGCATGACTGAAACTACATAGAGGACGAGAATGCCAAAATAATTTGTGATGAACTAAAGGGAAGTGAAACTGAAGTGAAACCAAACACATGCTCTGTTTTCTAGTTTCACAGTGAAATTGTACAGAAAAGTAGTATGTCTCCAGGTCATTGACAATGATGCCCTGAAACCTCCACAAACATTTAAATAAAATGAATTTCTGCTCTCAGGGCTTCGGTGCTGCTTTCTTGTTTGAGTTGTAAGCAGTTTTTGATGTATAATTCAATGTCTGAGTGAGTCATACTATGTTAATTAGCATTCTAATTTGAATTTCACATGAACAATTTTCAGCCTTCAGGTTCTCCAATACCCACTTCTAACAAAGCTATTGAATTAGCATCTCCTCGCTTTCTTCAGAGCCAACCTCTAGACATGTTTCCAAGCCTCCAGCCCATCATTAAAAACATAAGTATTCGTTTGATGCCACTTTAAACAAAACAGACTATGACTGTAAAACATGCCGGTAAATGCAAATCACAATATTTACAAAGCAAAAAATATGTCCTTATCTATCTATCTATCTATCTATCTATCTATCTATCTATCTATCTATCTATCTATCTATCTATCTAATGATTTGTAACAGCCAGCTGTCTCCTCATTATATTTTTTAGCACAAATTATACAATTGTTTTAGTTTCTTAAGCTGAAACTACCACGGCCAGTTTAATGATCTAAACATGGTAGGGATCTTACCTTTTTAAAACTTGGGGTGATTGATTTATTTACCCACATATTAACATAACTGCATATAATAAAAATACAGTGAAAGGAGGTCCATAAAAAGCCAGGTGTGTATTAAGATCTGTCACTGTCTAGATGATTAAAACGACCCCACTGGCCATATAATAACATTGCTCTATGACCTTTTCTCCAGTGAAAACAATGCTATCACGGAGTTAGTCCAAGTTGATTACAAACATTGCTTTACTTGTTTTTTCTTTAGTTACACTGTTACATTATTTGACTGAGATTTTTCCCATGGATCCTTTTTAATAAATCAATTCAGCTCCAGCACTTTCAATAATAAATTCAATAATAAAATTAATAAACCACTGAAAGTGGAAACCTTTTTAAGATACCTTTATATATATATATATATATATATATATATATATATATATATATATATATATATATATATATATATATAGTGTTTGGGATCTACATTACTTCATAGCTTTATTGGTTTTTAAACCTTACGTGGCTATAATGGCGTCAAAAATACTCAGCATGTGAAAGCAAATATCGATTAGATTTCCAGGAAGTTTCTCTATTTCTTAAATTATGTCTGTTAGGTTGAGATCAGCAAGTATATAAAAAGATGAAGCAAACTGAGTAGTGTTGCCTGTATCATTGGGTGAATTAAAACATTTCTCCTGGACCAATGTCCAGCTATAATCCTCCCATACGCCATGTACTGGCAGCTCTGTAGATGACAATACAAAATAAATAATTATATTAACTGTATGTCTTTTGAGAGGTACAGGAATACCATAACATAATGGAAGACATGACAGTTATGTTGTGTGTTGGTAGTAACATTCTGCTTAATATAAAAAGGAGCCTTTTAAGAAAACTGAGACTTCCTAACAAAAAGTGATTCATTTTTCAACTGTGTACTACACTGAAGTGATTCTGAACATCCTATTGCTTTTTTAATGAGGCAAATGTCAGGCACCTCCGACAACAATATACAGTATATATATATATATATATATATATATATATATATATATATATATATATATATATATATATATATATATATATAATAATGGTGGCATTTTAGATTTAAGTTGTTGAACTTGCTCAAGACTTTAAACAGATCATTTGCAATTTAAAGAAGCCATTTGCACCATTATGCAATCATTTTGGATTAGACTAATTTCACAAAACCGTGGACATTTATAAGCAATGTGCTCCAACTGCTAATCGCTATGCAAATTGATACATTTTGCAGCAATTAGGAAATGGGAATGAAAGGGTGGCCTTGAATTTAGGCAAAAGAGAAACAGATGTAATTTATTGGCTGTAAAATGTCTGGAATTACTTACCAGCTGGTTCCTGTATTTTGAGTGGGATTCATATTGTTTATTCAAAGCCCCTGTTTACAAAATATGATACTTATCAGCGAACAATATGTAGACCGGATATCTCAACTGGCAGAACTAGGAAGCAATAACAGTGGGAAGCAGTATTTATGATCCCATTACATAAAAATAAATAATGAGCACTTTTAATATCAGCATTGGTGACTCCAACCAAAAGCTTTCTGTAAATAAATGCCTATACATATTCCTATCAAGAAATAATGCACATATACAGTATGCACATGTTACAAAAAAAATGACTGTGCTGGTAGCATGATATTTATAGGATTATTTGCTAATGTATTCCTTTCTGTAATTTCTTTAACAACAATTTCAGAAATGTCAGTGTCTAAAAACGCGCAGTTTAAGCCTGAAGTTCAAGTTTTTATTATTAGAAGCGGACGGGATAATGCCTTCCTTCTACCTGTGTCATGAAATGTAAATGATTAATCTGTAGATAACAACATCCCTGAGTGATTTACGAAGGGTATGTCAGTGTGGTTTTCCTCTGTAATGTATGCCTTTATATATAAATTTAACACAGCTGGATTTCAATGGTCCATTCAGCTAATGAAACATCACAGTGGTGACCAATCAGAATACCATTTTCAGGCACACACGTTAGAGAGCACGTTCATTAAGAAAGTGAATTGGAAGTAAAATCTGTGTGTTTCTTTTTTTTTTAACGGCCATCCTTGTGTGATACCACATTAATGCATGTTGAAACCAGTGCCTGTTATCTATAAAAAATATTGATGGACAAATTAAGAGAACTACATGCCAAAACTGGCTTGAGGTCTCCAATCTCACATGATGAACTGCAGCTGGATATTGACGATGTTAAACGACGAGAGATGTAGCATCTCATTCAAGAAACACCTCTGGCCTCTTATACTTTACTACTCAACAGAATAAATCTCCATTTACTCGTCATTAGCTGTTAGAACAAACAGATTTATAACATACATACTTAATATATTTATACTCTATACTCTAATGACTATTTGTTGACTACTTCATATAGCCATTGTGAGGCTGCACAGCATATACTTGGATAAGTGACTTTGGCCCACTTTAATGTAGATTAATTTTCTTTGTATTTATTTTGGGTCTTTTTCACTATAAGACTGCTACCATGTGAATTTGATGCTATTAAATAACCATCTTACTTAATGGTATTCAAAATGAAAAAAAATGGATCACAAGATAATTATCTAAGGATTTAAACATTACACTTTGGCTTTGTCTAATTACAGTGCAGTCTGCATTATAGTGCATCATAATCACTCAAGTAGTTATATGGTAACTACAGTGTAATAGCAGTGCAATTAGTGCCTCCACTGTCCTGCTTGTGCAGGACTTAGAGTGACAACAATTGGTGACACCTTAGAAATGTAACATGCTTTTGGGTGAATAGACTGTCCCACATATGACTGAGAAACATATTATGCAAATTGTATCCCTGACTTGTATTTTCAGAAACACATGACAGGAAAAAAAAAAAAAGTTTGATAGAGATCTCACAGCTGGCGCTCAGCTGACACAAATGATCATTAAGTCTTTACTTGAAATCTGTTTAAATTGGATAGGAAAGCGATCATCTTTAACAACATAAATCTTTTGCTTTTATAAAGTTCATTCCCCCGGCACAGGAGCGGAAGCACACAGGACACAAGACCGCCGGTCATTTCTCTACAAGGCAGAAATAAGCTCATCGTGGGTGTTTTTTTTTTTTAAACTCTATCATGCATTTTGGTTTAACAAAAGTGTTTGTTTACTCACCTCTAATGAAACATGCATAGTGTCTGCTGAGGTACAAGTTATTCAATTGCAAACTTCATTTTTCAATCATTAATTATTACCACAAGCAATTATTTTTGCAGTGGCATAGGTATTTAATCTTTTTTAGCAGCCGGTGAATACTTTCCACCTTATTTGGCAGTTGCTGAAATTATCATTTCATTTTGCATTCATTAGGAAAGACTGACAGTTTGTGTGTGTGTGTGTGTGTGTGTGTGTGTGTGTATATATATATATATATATATATATATATATATATATATATATTGGCAGACATGGTTTAAGAAATTCTGGCGTGTTATATATTTTTTTAATATATTTTCCAGAAGATATGTTTAAACTAAGAAGTGTTTTGGCTTAGGTTAATAGAATTCTGTTGTACCATTATTTTTCACATACTTTTTAAAATGACCGATATGATTATCCATTGTACAATGTAGTATCATT
Source organism: Polyodon spathula (assembly GCF_017654505.1). Lineage (NCBI taxonomy): Eukaryota > Metazoa > Chordata > Actinopteri > Acipenseriformes > Polyodontidae > Polyodon > Polyodon spathula. Next base: position 31,151,560 of record NC_054545.1, on the reverse strand, counting down.
TCCATGCACATATCTGTATTTTGTTTCTTTAGATTTTATTGTAAAAGTTCTATGAATTGAATACATTATATTGCTGGGATGACATGTATTTTTAAAGTGGAAGAGCCAGTCCACATACATTATTATAATACTAATTGATAATTCCGTTGATAAATTGATAACCCTGATTCCCTAGAACTATATCCCTGTTTTGTTATTTTAATATGTATTGTCAAATTTGTAAACTTGTGACAGCTGAAGAAGTCTCTGGTACGCAGAATTCTAATAAGAACAAGGTCAATTGCAGGCATTCAGGACTGCTGGGGATAAATTGACAAGCTGTTATGAGTACTATGAAAGTAAAATAAATAAAGCAAAAATAAATCATGTTACTGACTGGGTTTGCATAAATCAAAAATGAACAACCTGTTCACACAGAACAGAACATCAGTCTGTATTCTAAACCACGTTTATTTACAGTGCTGGACGTCTCTCAGTGTTTTTCTGATGGTTCCCGCTTACTAAAACTGTTGATCAAAAGCGATTTAAATGCCTGTAGAATGCTGTTTGCTAGGTCTGTATAATAACGGCATACTGGCATTTGCAAAATGTTAATATGTTAACTGTTATAAAAACAGAAACATGAAAGATCTCTTTTAGTTATCTGAAGGAAAACCTCTAAGTTTCTTCTGGTTTAAAATAATAAAAAAATATGTGTCTGGGTGTTTTTTTTTTTTTTTTTGAAAGAGCTATGCTAACCAAATTATTCCAGGCTTTAATCGGATTTTCATGAAAAAAAAAAACTTGAATGCCTCAATTATCAGTGTGTCCTAAAATAATTTGTAGTCTGGCACATCGCAAGGATTTTAAAATCCCTGCTCAAAGACTTCCCCCTCCTGATCGCTGGACAGATTGAACTTATCCTTTTGTTTTTCTGGATGGTCTTCAGTCCAATATATTCCAGGCTATGTGTGCACCTACTGCAGCTGCTAACATTAGTGGTCTGGAACCAGATCAAAGGTTAGATAAGCATTATATGAATAATAAGATGACATTACAGTTCAATGAAACAAAGCGGGGTAATTAACTCTAGTTTTGAGGGAGAAGGGTATGGTGATCCAAGCCCTCACACATAAAGCATGGTTCACATTTATTTCGTTTATATGCACAATTGTATCTAATCAGATTCAGGCTACCAATTTGAGAAAACGATTCCCAGTTTCTTCATACAGTATATTTTTCATGGGGTTTAATCAGATTGAAGTAGACAGGTTCAGAAGCACTGAGTCATCCAATTCAACCCTTCTGTTCCAACAAGACTTATTAAAAATTGCAATAAAACACTTCAATAAGAAGATGAGATATCAGTCTTAATAAGACTAATCAGAACAATGCATACGCTATCTTATTGACTAAACCCAATAATTGCCATGTACCTGGATGGCTGAAATCTACTTCCCCTATCCTCTTTAATAAAATAGAAACACATTATTTGTAGTTTTGCTGCTACTGTGCAATTACCACTGTATTTAACTCCTGGTGTAATTACAGTGAAAGTATTTGGAAATTGTAACTACATTGTAATTACATGTGCCATAACATTGTTACAAAATATGCTGTTGCATGTGTAATAACAGTATACGAAATAATATAAAAAATGCAACCATATATACAACAATATGTTTTCATTTTAATATACAATTAAACACTTCCCAATGAAAAAGATCTTAAATAAACAGTCGTAAGAATCCCATTTATTTTTAATAAAGTCCCATAAGTGCATTGTGGGCAGTGCCTTGCAGTGAGCTTTGTCACAATTTACCACAAATGCCATAACTCTTAATCTTTCAGCTGCAGACAAACGCAGATTGGCTTGGCTAATATCTGGCTCACTGTTCTCAAATCAAAAGTATTTTGTGGGAATGTAGCTCCTTTGGAATAGTCTTATTTTAGACTTAAGTAAGCTCACGTGAGAGGTCACAGAGCTTACAGAGGACAAGTGATCTGCTGGGTAAAGATTTACTTACAAACTATACTCAGCTCTGGAGATTCATTTTCCCACAGTTCTGATGTTATGTAAAATTATGTTCTCACAGCTGCATTACAAACTGTAATCTTGCAGAATCGACTGGGTTTGTTACTGTTTAGATTTTGTTAGGAGGTATTGTTATTTGAAAATGGAATAAAAAAAACAAACTGTTGCTCATCTTCAGAAATATGCTGCCTTTCAAAAGTATATTTAAACAGCCTAGTCAACCCAGAGTGCTTGAGGTCAGCATCAATTCATATCCAAGGCAATAATGGATTATTTGTTACTAACACAGGAAATAACATAGAGTAACATTGACACTGCAAAATCGCCAAGATGAACAAGTCTACCCAGAATGAATCCTCTTCTAACTTCATCATCCATACTAACCTGGGAACACCACTTCAATATAAACAAGCTGTACAAGTTCTCTCATGTTAGTTGAGTTTGTCCACTCAATGTCTGTAGAACTTCATCTATCCAGTATTGAATTGGTAAGTTTGTGAAAAACCACTCCTTTAGTGAAGGCATATTCGGTAATATTGCAAAATGATGTCGATAAAGCTGCCATAGTAAATCTGTATGATATTTTTGAAGTTTATTATGCATTTACTGTACTTTACCATGCTTATCACACTTGCTGACTGTGTAAGGAGGCATACCCTTTACACATTGTAGAAGAATCTCAGTGCATTATATACAGCTTGCATGTTGTATGGACTGAAAGGACAGTATATACAAAGAGACACTCAAAAAGGTTCAGTCGTGTGTGCTACATGTGGTTTACATGATACTCAGGGTGCTTGCTATAGCTTAAAAATGACAGCATTTTGGAAACCAGCAGAAGGGTATTGGAGTAATCAATCCTGGAGAAAAGGATAGCATTTCATCTATAGATTTAGTGAGACAGAGTTTTAACCAGACGTACTGTTTGAGAATGCAGGGCATCAAACTGTTCCCAGCAAAAAATAGTATGTTAGCCTTGCTAACATTGGTTGCACTGGATTTCATTTGGTGTAAACTTGAATCTATAAATGATTGAAAATCATATTTTGCATTATTGGACGTCATGTCACTTACTCTGCACAGTTTTACATGGTGAGTGCTGAAGAAAGGAGACAATGCAAAGAATGATGAGCGATTCAAATAGCATTGTGATGTGACTTCAAATATAGCCATTTTGCACAAACCAAAACAGAAACCTTATAGAAAATCATATATAATTTGTAGCATACTTAAATTGTAATGCAAGTGAAGAACCAAAACAACAAGAAATACAAACTTCATGGACGATATAGAACCCTAATGAGTTGAATAATTATTTTAGTTCACATACTCAAACTGTGCATGTATGGATCCACAACTGCAGGCTGTATGTATGAAGTATGACATATACACCTGCAGTGTGTTTATTCAAAGAAAAGACTTTATGAAACTTGGAAGCATTTTTATTAGAAAGCCAAGATACAATCATTAACTCAAGGCTTATCTCTCACAGTGCTTTACTGCAAAGATATTGTTTGTTACATTTGAAATGAAAAGACAAAATAAAAAAAAAAAAAAAAAACATTCAATCCACATTAGCCTTTGACTTTGCAATGTCAAACTGCATGAAGAGAACTGCATTTCAGTAATAATATGTTCCTTATTGTTTTACTCATCTCTGAATGCTTGCATACTTCATTAGGTTTGAACTGAATCATGACAGCATCAACAAAATGTAAAGATAAAATGTAATGATCAGGTCTGGAGTCAAACACAAAAGAGCTATCTAATGAAAAACAGCAGTGTGTGGGTCTATAAATGGGAAACACTCTTGGTTACAAGCAGAGAATGTGCCACAGTTTGAAAAACAGTCATTTCTGTTCATGATTTATGAACTAGATCATTTTAAAGAACTTGCTTTACAGAAAGCAATCATATGTATTTAATCATGTTTGTATGACTGGATTAATATGAAGTATTTACACAAAAAATATTCTCAACAGTATTAATGTTACAAAAGCCAATAATGAAGTAAGAAAATGGAAAGCATTGTTGAGCTGTCCTTTAGCTCATACCATATTCATGTGTCGGGTACTCTACCATTTCATATGCTTTAAGCATTTTCACTATAGTTTACACTTGGATAATCCAGCCTGTGAGCTGCTGCCAGTGCTGTGCACGGCACAGTATCAGCTTGGGAAAGTACGAGGATCTAAACAAAGTTTTAAGCAATTCCATTTGAATTAATGACACTTCTTATAAATTGTTACCAATTTATTTAACCCTTTTTGTAGCCAATATTTATCTACAAAAGCAAACACAAATGTAGTGATAAGAATCTTGTTGAAGGGACAGAGGAGAAAGGCTAACTCTGTAGGACACAAAACTGTCCAATGGGTAGCTGCAGCTGTTCCAGCGGAGGGTTTCTGAGGCCTGCAGTGAAAAAATAAATAAAGCTAAAGTTGTTCCCATCAGCGGGCTCCATGGAGGTGTCACTGTGTCAGCATCTTCACAAAATGGCATTATCAATGGTCACGCACATTCCCACTCTCTCAATAGCCACAGACACACAGGAAGGGCTGGGGACAGGAAGAACTGTCTGACCCTGGGGCCTCAGAGGAATAGCTATTAGCAACCATGAGTGTCCTGGGTGTGTGAGCCGCTGCATGTGATTTTCCTGTAATCTGTCAAGCTGTTTTATCAGCAGTATATCTGGAGTCTGCACATGTAGGGACTGATTCTCAAGGTCTGATGACATCTCTTGGAGTAGCTGTTCCTTTATTAAGCTTGGTTAAACAAATGAAGTTGCATTTTTTTGTAAGTGTACTAAAATGTATTTAATTAACTAAACAAAGCAGACAATAATTATTGAAAAAAATTTGATTTTATTTATTTTTTTAATTAATAAAAATCCTTGCTTAAAAATATATTAACACAATATAAATGTTAATATTGTCCATACTGTCCCCTGCTTGCATTATGCATTCATCATGGTTACTGTACTGCAGTTCACCTTGGTTTTCATCAAGCTTTGCCACCATTTTAACACTTTGACAGTGGTATTCTATACTAAACAGTACAGTTTAAGTACGAACATTCTTATTATCAGTCCAAAAACCAACGTATAGATAAAAACAACATATAAAGAGACACACAAGTCTATAAAACTTATAAGAAAGTCAGGGACACAGCAGAAGGAAGTGTTTATGCCAGTTACATAGACGATATTTGTGTGCAACTCTTAACCCAACATTGCGTCAAGCAGTGTATTTAATAATCATTAAGAGGCACACAGGCACTGAGAAGAGTCATGGCACTTTTTATTATTGTTTGGTTGCAGATATAAAACCACCACCTACTGCAATATCTACCTACTTCACAATATCTGCACAGAGAATGCTGCAGAATTTATAACAAGCCACCAAGTAATGAAATTGCTCTCCCACTATGAAGCTGAAACCAAAGCAATTCATTAGCTAATCTCCCACATGCCTTACACAGCAAGACCTGCAATAAAGTTCACTGTTAAATATGCTGTTCCAACTAAGTTTAAGAACACAGCTACTTTGTTATTTAAATCTTAGGAGTCAGAGCCTGATATATTATGAATGCTAAGTCACCAATCAGCACTGTTGACTTGGACTGTGGAATTAAGAATACTGTTATAACGTTATAAAGGCTGCTTTCTAAAGAAATACAATATTATGTATTTTTATCTCAAACATTTTTTTTCATACTTACTACATATACAAAATGTACAGTAGAGCCAAAATACCCTGTAGTACTGTTTAAAATATCAACATAAAATGCTGTTTAAAGACAAACTCCCTTATAAATTATTTATTTTGAAGTTCCTAATGAAATTTCATAGTTTTCAGGCTTTTGTTAAATAAAGTTGTGGCAGAACCAGCGGTGTTTACTCTTCCATTGCTTTCTTGTCATTTCTATACAGAGAACAATGTTTAACCCTTTAAGGTAAAAGAAACAGGTGTCTCACAAATACAATACTGTTAATGTTCTTATTTTTGCAAAGAGGAGCACGAAACAGGATTTAAAATGTATTTACAGTCAGTTTCCTTGGGATATTTGAGTTACTCTCAAATGTATTTGAAGAAGAAACCGTTTAACCAAACCTCTCAATCCCTTGTGTACCTTAAAGACTACCTATCGGGGTTCAGAAATGTAACATTACACATTGTCACGTGTTGCTGCAACTGTTAATACCATACCTGTCATTATTCTTTTCATTGATAACATCCTGACAACTTATTATGCTTAGAACTTTTAAGGGATTAATTGGAGGTGGGGAGGGGAGGAGAAATGTTATTTTTTTGTCTTATTCCCCTGAGGACTTTAGATCGCCCTCTACAAACTTTTTAGAAAGAAAATGTATAGAAATTACAAAAGAGCTGTGGGAAGGTAACGTTGAAGTCCACCACCATTGTATAATTGCCTCTTCTGTCCTATTAGATGCCACGCAGCTTGACCCGCTAAGCTAACCGCAGGCTGCCACTGCTGTAGATTTGTTATGGAGCAGTGCAGATGTGGGGAACGCCCTAGAGGGACCTGAACTTGCCATTTGTGGGACTTGGCTTCATATTGAAGGCTGTGGCCCATGATGGTGATCCTGGGAGATCAAGTTGATGCTGTAATAAAGAAAAATGCAGGCAATTTTAGTGGGAGATTTTTCCAGACCCTTTGGAGAATTTTTTTTTTCTCAAAAGTAGTTCTCAGGAGGGCCAGAGTATCCATGTTTCAGCTTAAAAGCGTGACTTCCTTTTGTTGGTTATTTCTCAGCATTTACAATTTCTCCCGGGTCCCACACATAAATAGCACAACAAGAGGTGTACCACATAAACAGCTTGCTTGATTGCATGGTTTGTTTTCATGGGGTATTTCAATAATAATTGTGGTTTTCTTACCCACCACAGTCCCCCTCTATATCTTTGGACATCAGTTCCTGAACTTCAAGTATTATTTAACATGATACCATTCTTGGCAATTGCCATAATGGAAACAATTATTTGGCATAAAATGAAGACCAAATACCTCACTCATTCCTTCTGCACTGATAATAAATGGATAACATTAAGGGAGACCTGTTCCCTATTGAAATATCTAGTTTTTGAAGAGGGGGTTTTTATCCAGGGATGCAAAGATATTTACTGAAAAAGGCCACATTAACTGTAACTGATCACTCTTAGAAAATAGATGCAGTTTAGGGAACCATTAGATGGCTTACTCACTAAGGGTGTCTGCTTTAAACCACAGAAGAAACCCTGTAGCTTTTTAATTTGCCAAAGATATTCTAAACTGTAAAGATTCTCCAAAGCAGAGATGCAAACACTATGTTTTATTTAATGAAATGTGTACATGAAGACTATCCCATCAAACAAGTCCCTTGATGTTTCATCCATTCAACAAGACTGAACTCAGTACAAGGGCCTTGGAGGAATAGAACTATTTTCAAAGTTCCAGTCTTCCGTGTTAAAGGGGATGAGAATTTTTTGGAGCTACTAAAAAAAAGAAAATATATATATATATATATATATATATATATATATATATATATATATATATATATATATATATATATATATATATATAGTGCCTTGCAAAAGTATTCAGACCCCTTACCAATTCTCTCATATTACTGAATTACAAATGGTACATTGAAATTTCGTTCTGTTCGATATTTTATTTTAAAATACTGAAACTCAAAATCAATTAAAGTAAGGTGACATTGGTTTTATGTTAGGAAATATTTTTAAGAAAAATAAAAAAACTGAAATATCTTGCTTGCATAAGTATTCAACCCCTGTGCTGTGGAAGCTCCCAGTTTGGACCGATGAAAGAAATTGCCATAACGAGGACACAATTACCTTACCATTGGCCTCCACCTGTGAACCATTAAAGTTGCTGTCACATTTTCTGGATAAAAACCCCACTGTTGAAGGATCATTGGTAAGGTTGTGAATCTGAAGGAAAATGAAGACCAAAGAGCATTCTACAGAAGTTAGAGATAAAGTAATACAAATGCATAGATTAGGGAAAGTGGAAGCTGCATCACACCACCCAGGCACTGCCAAGAAAAGGCCATCCCTCAAAACTCAGCGCTCAATCAAGAAGGAGACTTGTGAGAGAAGCCACAGAGAGGCCAACAATCACTTTGAAGGAGCTACAGAGTTTAGTGGCTGGGAGTGGAGTAACGGTGCACCAGTCAACCATATCAAGAGCTCTGCATAACACTGGTCTGTATGGGAGGGTGGCAAGAAAGAAGCCGTTACTCAAAAAACACGTCTGGTGTTTGCCAGAAAGCATGAGAGTGACCCAGCTGCGATGTGGGAAAAGGTTTTGTGGTCTGATGAGACCAAGATAGAGCTTTTTGGCCAAAACTCAAAGCGCTATCTGTGGCACAAACCTAACACTTCCCATGCCTCAAGACACACCATCCCTACAGTGAAGTATGGTGGTGGCAGCATCATGCTGTGGGGATGCTTCTCATCAGCAGAGACTCTGCATCTTGTTACAATTGAAGGAAGAATGGATGGAGCAAAATACAGGAAAATACTGCAAGAGAATCTGCTTCAGTCCGCTAAAAAACTGAAGCTTGGGAGGAAATTTACCTTTCATCAGGACAATGATCCCAAGCACAAGGCCAAAGCAACATTGGAGTGGCTCAAGAACAAAAAGGTGAATGTCCTACAGTGGCCCAGTCAAAGTCCTGATCTCAATCCCATTGAGAATCTGTGGCACTATTTGAAAATTGCGGTCCACAAGCGTCATCCAACCAACCTGAACAACCTGGACAAATCTGCCAAGAAGAATGGGCCAAAATCACTCCGACACTGTGCGCAAAGCTGGTACATACTTACCCCAAAAGACTTAAAGCTGTTATTGCAGCGAAAGGTGGCTCTACCAAATATTAATGTGTGGGGGTTGAATACTTATGCAAAGCACTGTAGATATATATATATATATTATATATATATATATATATATATATATATATATATATATATATATATACATATATATATATGTGTGTGTGTGTGTATATATATATATATATATATATATATATATATATATATATATATATATATATATATATATATATATAATGGTATAGTCCTCTCAATACCTCTCAAGAAAGGAGGGAGGAATGGAGGGAGGAGGTTAGCCATCTTGCATTGGCTATAATTTAGACGCCCAATGATTAAAGAGCCCTGTCCTACCAGGAGTTTGAAAAATCCCAATTTTAGCAGCATTTTCATAAACACATGCCAGTTCACATTCCAGTATAAATCATGAGGCACCAGGCAAAGTGCAATGCCACCTAATTTCTTTACCTGTATGACCCCAAGAAACATGATATATAGTACCTGCAGCCCAGAGGAATTCTCTCAGAACCCTCCAAACTCCTGTACTTCAAAACTTTAAACACATTAGACTCATGCTAAAGAAAATAAACCAGCCAAGATATTCTGACAAGACAACCATAAGACCTTAAGTGCAGGCTTACAGTTTAAATCATCAGTGGTGTTTCTGAGGGGCTGTTATCCACAGTTATACTGACGGAGAAACACAATAACAGTTTCTAAATTACAGGTACACCTCAAATGCAAGTTTTTTATACTATTTTATTCAGTTGTTTTTTTTTTCCTTCCTGTGGGCAAACTGTGTGGTTTCTGATGTATGTGTAATAGTAACCTATTAAAAGTTAAGATATACAGTCATTCCTACCAATAAGACTACAGCATAGATGTCTATACCCCATCTACTGGCTAGATCAGTAAATCACTTTTTCTTGCGAGCCAATATCCAGCCCCCCTCCTCCCCCCAGTCTTAAACTATAAACTATGTAGCAGTGACATCTAGTGGACTAAGTAGAAAGAATACCTCACTACTTGAGACAAACAGGACGTGTTCACTTTTGTTTTCAGCTCATGCAATACGTTTACATATCGATATATACTGTAACAAAATAAACAGATAAGGATCATGTGTAATGGTGAAAAAAGCCTGTCTATTAAAATTAGGAAAAAAGAAATGTGACCCCTATAATAAAACAATGCATAATTACCAGTAAAATGCTTAGTATGTGAGCTAGCGGCTCAAGCACTGATCTGTATGAGTGCATTGTGTGCATTGTAGCAATGCAACTTGAATTGACTCAGTTGCACCTGAACAAAGCTGGAGAAGTGGTGTTTTTGTTTTGTGTTTCCTTAGCGATTCAATAGCTGTGCATCTCCTTGTCAATCAAGGAATCTGCAATGGCTAATTTCTGTTAACTAACTAGACTTCAATTTGAATATGATAAATTTAATTTTAATCAAAACTACAAAGAGAATGAGATGTGATATCTTTTATTGGACTAACTAAACAATAATTCATCACAAAATCCCCAAAGTCTCTTCTTCAGGTGAAAGTAGAAAAGAGAGATTTGATACGCAGGTTTAGGTTTTGACTGCAGATCACCTAAAAAAAATGATGTTCTGTGAATGATTAATAACTGCTTTACATTATATTTCCTCATCATATTATCAACATTTGATTGCTATATGCAAAATGAGAACTATTCTGTAGGCTTAATTGTTAAAATGACTCCTATGATGAAAGCTGTGGTGTGTACACATGTTATGTCAGGAAAACTCATGTGATAGAGAACAATAGTTATTAAAGCTTAGACAACAAATACAAAGCTATACATATTTTCATTACATCTTTGGCCTTTGGTGTCGCCCTTGAAGATATTGCTGCCCTAGTAATAGTGAACAAAGCCGAAAAAGTAGGTGGGCTGGGGAAAACTCTGACATACACCAGATGCGAATGGATTGAGGTAAGATATAAAGGCTTCTAGCTGTTGTTTATTGAATGAGAAATTAAATACTATCCATTTGACTGACAAATGTTCTGGAAACTGGGTGCCTAATATGCTTGATGTCTGATTTTAATCTATCTTAAGTTCCCATGTCTGAAGCACTGCTTTGCTAAATTCAGAACTAAGTTTCCTTTTTACAGAAGAGGTGGTAATGTAGTCCAGTGGTTAAAGTCCAGGGCTTGTAAGCAGAAGGTCACTGGTTCAACTCACACCAGTGCCACTGACTGACTCACTGTGTGACCCTGAGCAAGTCCCCCAAACTCCTTGTGCTCCATCCTGTGGATGAGATAACTAAGTCAGTGACCTATTGTAAGTGACTCTGCCTAAGCACAGGTGCCATGCTTGGGCCTGAGGGTCTGTTCCTGTTTTGTTTTTATTCCTATATAACTAACACTTTCCCAAAGCTCAGAGGGAAGTATTAACATTCACTTTTAGTCACTGTATGAGAGCTTTTTAAATTTAAGCTCACTTTGGGAAGTCAAATACACGTTTGAGAGCTTTTCTTTTTTGAATCATTTTCTTTATGTGTGGTAGTGACTTGTAGCTCGCTAACGTTACAGAATTTGTGCCGCTATGTCTGTTGGTGGTAAATCGGATGTCCAATGGTCAAAATGCTTTGGTAGAGTGTGCGTTCTTGGAGAATATGATGCTATTTCTGACAGTATAGAGTGTCCTCAGTACGCATGTTGGTAATTACGTCATTATGTTTAAGTCATAAACAGCCTGTACGTGAAAATTTGGGGCCCAGCCAGGAATTAAATCCTGCCGCCGCCACTGCTCTGCATATAATGTATAGTTCACAGCCTACCTCTGTACCTCTGCTTTGAGATGGTGGTCCACTATGAAAAGCACTATATAAAAATTGAAATATTATTAAGACCACAGTGGTTGTTTTCTGGAAAAATGCATCAGTTAACAAAAAGATAATCAGCTTCATTTCTATGATTGATTTATTAAAAAACACATGCATTTTGTTCTTATAATTACTAATTGTTGTGGAGGAGCTGAATCTTTAAAGAAACACAATGGTTTTAGTGTTTACTAACATTTCCACCTAAGGCTGCATGCTACATTTACATTTAATTAAGGTCTTAATTTGTATATATTTGAAAACACCTTTCATCACTTCGTAAATGTTGTGAACAGCAGCAGGAGCCACAGCAAAAAATAAATAAATAAATACATAAATAAAACGGTTTTAAAAGTAGCAGTATGGAAATCATCTTCTCTTTTTATCTGTTCTTTTTTTAGTTTTAGGAAGAACTGCAAAACACCAGATGAGCTTTGTAGATGTTCATGTGCTGCCCTGTGGCCACAAAGTGAAACAACTAAACTACACTAAAATAGAAAAGGAAGTCATGTCAAACAAAGATAAAGCCCAGAGAAAGCCACAGAGTGAGAGCTGGAGCTCACATCAGCCCTGGTAACTTGTGGACTGTCAGTAATTAAACTGCAAACTGTATCAATATTCATTATCAGTAGGAATCCATCAGTCTGTTTTCTTGGATCAAAATGAAGATGCTCTTCAGTTATGATTCACTGTGTTTGTTCCTTTTAGTCCTGATGCAAGGTAAGCATGCTTCCAGTTTTAATAAATGACTGAAGTTACAAAAAGAAGAATAAAACAACTAAGAAATTACATTAAATGACTATTGTATGTTTCTGAATTTATTTATTTTTAGTTTGGTAACAAGTTGGTGTTTTTCTCTTTTAAGAATTAAAATTAAATGAATTAGGAGTAGTTTTAATAATAAGTTCACCCTTAATATTTAATTCTCAACATAATATACCTGTATGTTGGACTATATTAAAAAAAAAATATTGATACCACAAGAACGTCAAGCTTAACACTGGAGAATCTATATTTTGTGAATATAGTCAATGTATATTTTGTTGAGAAAGAAATATTAATGGTGAAATTCACATTAACAGTACGATTCTTGCCAATATTGCGCCTTATATTTAAAGCACACATCTGTGCCTACTGCTGTCACAAGTGAAAAACGCAGAGCTTCAGTTCAGAAGTTTGTAATGGACATGCAATGTAGCTGTAGTTTATTGAACAGAATATTTGTTTGAGCAGGGAGCGACAGTAGCTGGTGCAGTGGACTAACACACTAGCCTATCTTGCCATTAACTGTTGGGGATCACAAGTGGTCTGAGGCCAACCTCCAGTAGACATTAGTTCTCATCACAAAACCATGACACAGTTTGGCACAATAGGCTTGAGAGAGGTTCAGGTAAAGTGATGTGTGCTCCCAAAGCTCAGGGAGCTCCCCCTGCAGCTCATTATCTCTCCCTGTACAGAAGAAATGAAGTTTAGTTCCTTCACTAACTGCTTGTTATGATATGATTCATCAGTTCATATTCTCAGTATACTGCACATTGCTGTGTCTTCTTGTTGTTTCCAGTGACTTTTAACTCATCCCAGGAAGTCAGTGGAATGCCTGGACAGAATGTGACTGTGCCATGCAGATACTCTGTTGAGGATGGTGTCATGGAAATGTGCTGGGGTCGAGGAGACTGTCCTACTTCTAAGTGCACTAAAACAATCATTTCAAGTGATGGAAACAGAGTGAACAGTGAAAAATTAGATAAGTATGGTTTATTTGGTAATTTACAGCAAGGCGATGTCTCTCTGACTATACTACACGCCAGTGAAGAAGACAGTGGGACATACTGCTGCCGTGTGGAAATACCAGGATGGTTTAACGACCTGAAAAATAATATACAGCTAATTATTGGAAAAGGTAATTAAATTAGTTCACTTTTTTGATTTATGTGATTATTTGGTGACTTTAAAATCATCTGAAACTGAAGCAGATGCTGCAGCTCGGTAATAACCTGCACTCTAATTAGAAGTTGCTCTAATCTAGTGAGGGCTTTATTGTAAATAAATATCAGATCTTTTTGGCTAACAAGTTCTGGTAACCCCCTAAGACCATTTCAACAGAACCTAGAACAACCCCCCCCCCACCCCCCCAAACTAGAAGAATGGTACAAAAATAAGATAAAGCAAAAAAAGGATGAATTTAATATCTTATCGTTTTAGTAAAACATAATATTATTGGGACAAAGAAGGTAAGAAGGTACAACTAATTCTTTAAAATCCAAAAACATACACTTCTTTTTGGGTTTCACTCTGTTATTTATACGGTGACCATATGGCTCTGTGCTGAGCAGGACAGTTTGGGATAGTTCTGGTTTTTCAACTCACAAACCAGTGCATTCTAGTAAGCGTAGTCCTGTTTCTCTTAAAGGCAAGAATAGCACCTGATACAGGTAAAACGTACAAGAATGCAATGGGTTGCGAGTTGAAAAGCCTAAACTGTCCCGCTGAACATGATGCCATATGGTCACTTTAGTTATTTACACTACAGATGCACTTCTGAATCCTGATACCTTTCTCATATGATCTGATTGCAGCTAGACCAGGCATCTAAGGGTCAACTGCAACACAGTGATTATGCACCACTAAGCATCTGTAACGTTGTCTTTGAAATATGATGATATTGCTAGTGTTAATAAGGTAGGAAAATGGAATTGGGGTTTGCAGCACTCTTTTAATGGTGTTATTAAAAAAAGACACAAGCCAATATTCAGGAAAAGTGAGTATAAAGTAGTCTTATATTGTATAAGTTCCAAATAGGTTTGGGACAATTATCGATAATTTGAAAATATTGCGATAAAAATATTCAACGATACACATGATACTTCATTTTAATATTATTGTATTTAGCGTTTATACCGCCTTTATTGTCATTATTGCCAATATTGTCATCTGTCCTCACCACCAGTTTAGGTTGCCTAATTGGTTGACACGAAACAATTGAACAGGGGTGTTCATGTGCGTGGCTAAATTTGTGAACTTGCCTCACGCACTGAATCCATGCCTGCCACAGGACACCCCTGGGTCCTAAACCCTGCTATGTACTGAAGGGGATTGCAGTAACCACACACCAGCCATGAATTGTGCAGACATTAAAGGTTTGTTTAACATTAGAATAAGGGAGAAAATCTGTCTCGGGAGATGTCCAGGGGAAAGGGTCCAAAACACTCCCGGTGAACATGGGAGAGTTGACAGGTCTGCATTTTCTGGGGGCATGTCCATTTTCAGAAGATCATACTGGGGCACACATTGCCCAAAGAAACACAATAGCAGGAACCACCAACAGCGCATCCAACAGGCCTTTGAAATTCTGGGTTTTAAATGACTTGGATGTTTGGGTACAACCTTGACCTTTCTTGCAATAAGGCACTAAAAACCGACAGCGTTCAACAAGCAGTCAGGCACTGTCGCTCTGCTGTAGATACTTTCATGAAAACGAAAGCTTAGCTGAAGTGAACTAAACTGGAGACAAATTGAACTGAATCTACCTCAGCACAAGTTGATTTATGTAAGTTGGGTTTTCCTTTTTTGAATATATAACGTGCTTGAAATGCAGAATTAAAGCTTGCTCTGAAATTTAACATTGACATTTTAAACTAATTAATTAATTAATTTAAATTAATGTATAGCTGCAAATGTTTAAATGAAAAGACATTTCCAAAATAAAAAAAAATAAAAAACTGTAATGTAAAGTGTATTACACAAAATGCCATTGTTTTCCTATGGGAAACATATCTTGTTTTACTTGTTCTGTAACGTTAAATGTTTATTGGCAACACGTTGTTTACATTTTACACCATTTATTTTTTTGAAAAAGGCAAACATAGCTGTCCCTATGTTTTATAATAAATAAAAAGTGAAAAAGAATATATAAAAATTATCCAAAATTATTATTATTTTTATAGTGGGGGTACTTGTTGGGGTTCCACATCTGCAATGACAGAGAGGTTACTTGAGCAGCAGGAAGCAGTGTCAGCTGTGTTTGCAAAAGACCGCAAGCTCTGGAGTTTAATGCCATCTGTACAACACTGACGACATTGGAAGACCCTGAAGTTGTCCTGAAACCTCTTGAAAGGCTTACTGACACCTGCAGTTGGGAACAGCATGTCACAGTGTCCTCCCTCCAACCTGTGTTGTCATATCTTGATGGTCTGCTTACTCCGCAGGACAGTGTATGTCCCATGCTAAAAGAGCTTAAGTGGACAATGGATACAGGTCTACAAGAGAGATATGACAACTACACTGAAATTGTGCACAACAGCACCTTACTTTAAGTGGCGAATGTAAGCATGCCACTATTGAGCGTATAGTCTTGAAACTGAGGGAAATGGGAAGATCTGCTGGACCAGCCCCACCAAAATGCTGATGATGTCACACAGGGCCCACCAGCTCAGCATCCCAGATACTCTGGTGCTGAGTCTGACCCTGCTAGCCTGAGTGACACACTGCATATAGTCAGCCAGCAGAAAAGCATTCAGAAGAATGAGATTCACTGAGATTCATGCCTACTCATCCATCCCTCAACTTGATGTTGATAATTGAAGGTCAATTGAAGGTTAATTCACTGTCCTATCCCTAGTTGTCAGCACTTGCACTTAAATATCTTGTGAAGCCAGCAGGAAGTTGTGTCGTCAGAAAGGCTGTTCAGCAGTTCAGGACTAATTGTTAACCACCAACGAAACAGAATGAAACCAGAAACCAGAAACCAGAAACTAAAAGGTTTTCCTGGCGAAAAATGTAAAGTAAATATGATTTCAAATGTGTACCTCTGATCTGATGTTTTTTTTTTTTTTTTTTAATTTTCATGGTGTTGTATGTTTGCCAAAACAATGACTTTCATAAAGTTCAATTTTCTAAAAAGTAAAGACTACAGAACATACTGTGTAAAATAAGTTCTAAAGGAAGCTAATAAAGGCTGAATTATTATTTATTTATCTATTTATTTATTTATTTATTTATTTATTTATTTTGGGGGGGGGGGGGGATTTTTTCAGCACTGAGGTCAAATATTAACATTTTAAGAGATGTTTTAAAAATGTTCTGTTTAAAATAAAGCATTGCTGTTGGAATTGTCAGGTTTCAAAACTTGTATTTATTTACCTAATTTTTTAAAGAAAAAACTACCAAAATAAATGATTGCGATAATTTGCAGTTATCGTGATAATTTGTCAGACAATAATCACAAAAATTCTATTAAACTTTAAAGTTTGCAGCATGAAAAGAAGCAACAAACTACAGTACCAAAAGGGAATTGCCAGTACTGATGAAAGTACCATACCCTGCTTATCTTACTATTTCACTTTAATAAATGAAAGGTTTTTTTTTTTTTTTTGCAGCTCCTGCATCAACCACATCTAAACCAGTCACAACTGCTCAACGGGCTGACACTGTGAACACTTCGAAAGGTCAAATAACCGCAAGTAAGATTGTAGCACTGGCAATGCAGTCACACCTTTTGTATTTAACATGCGCTTTGAAATAAATGGGCTCCCTGACACGACTGATTTGCAGCATTTGTTATGTAAAGGAATCACTGACACATATTCTCATATACAAGCAACATTTCCAGAGTGTGTATAGAATAGTGTTTCCCAACCCTGTCCTGGTGGCACACCTTGTCTGCTGGTTTTCGTTCCAATGCAGCACTCAGTTGCTTAATTGAACCGCATCAACAAACGAAAAGCTTGAAAATAATGGGAAAATGCCCAGTTATTATTACTTTATTAGTTCAATGAAGGGTTCAATTAAGCAGTTGAGTGCTGCATAGGAATGAAAACCAGCAGACACAGTGTGCCGCCAGGAACAGGGTTGGAAAACACTGGTATAGAAGTCTGTCGTGGTTTTAAATCCAATCCCTTCAAAAAGTAACAAAAGTTAAAGAATTTTTACCTTCGAATCTAGAAAGTCTTTGTTTTTTGTTTTTTTGGAAAAGTCCAGATCAAATGTAAATGGAATTCATGGATTTAAGTTTAGCTCATTGTAGAAGGGCATTAGTCCTGCCCTTGTAAATAGTGTAGGAGAATGTAAAGTTGGCAGGGATGGGGTTAAATCTGTCCTTACCAGCATTCCAGGTGTGGCCATTCCCCATTTAGGTCATTTATGCTAATTGGGGAGTGGTCACACATGTATAAAACAGGGAGAAATCCTTTGTTTGTAGGTGGTGTGAGTCATGTGGGTTTTGTATTGTTTTTATCTTGTTCAGTGAAGGTGAATGCCCAGCCTGACAGCAAAGTTGTTTTGTTTAATCTTTTTTTTGTTTGTTCTTGTTTTTTGTTTGTTTTATAAAATGTTCAACAATGCTTCACTGTAGCTTCTCTAATTCCTGCTGGTAACATATTGGGCTGCGACGCTGTCCTGTCACACTCATTCCCTTTTTTTTTTTACTGTTTATTGATGTATTTTTTCATTCATTTATTCTTTCTTAAGGCTTTTGGAATGATACTAATTCTACATCAAATCACATTACATCTTCACATTCCAATTCCACACAAATGACCACGGCTGTGAGTATATCCCTGAGTATAAGGCAGGACTAGAACTCTTTTCACCTGTGACCTAAGTTGGATTCAAACCATGTTCTCTACATGTGCAGGGCCAGTACATAAACCATTAAGCCACCCTGCATTCCATATTATTATAGAATTTTATTTTGTCTGATTGTATATACAAATTACAAGGACCTTAACAAATAAAAGTCCACAGAACTAATCACATAGATGTATTAGTGTACTTGGATATAAGCTTGCCTGTATAAAATCCACTCAGAAGACTGTTCTCTACTCATATACTCAATGCACTGTAGTTATTGATTTTAAAGCATCATAAATGAAAGTGCGACATTTACACATGACTTCTATTGTTTCCCATTTTTAGCAAAGTAAAGCTCCTATTGCGATTGGGGGATCAGTTATGTTTCTCCTGCTTTTATTGACTGTTTTGTGTTTCCTCTTCATTTTTAAAAGTAAGTACATTATGTTGAGAGAAATTACTGTATTCCAAATGTTGACGACCAATATGATATAATACACTTGCAGAAACATAGAAAGCATCATTAACACTTTTCTGAACTTCCTCTTTTTAGATAAATGTCTGCAAAAATGTCAAAAACTGTAAGTATGTGTAAAAATGTTTTTTAAAGTATTAGCCCAAACCCAAAACAACCCACAGGCATGTTCAACTCTTCCCCAAGGTTCAGACAGCTACCCAACAGGGAGCACCTTCCTGGTATCAGTAGTACTTGTGGCTTCAGGGTTATTATTTCTAGGAAGGCGGAAATGCTTACCATCTATCTTGATGTGTGTTTTCCCAAACCCTTCGATATTGTTTTTCTAGTGTCACAGTGTATTCTAAACACTGCAGTTTTCAAAAGATATTCTTATGATGCTCTCTCAGTGTCATAGGTTAAAGTAACTTTTGAGAAATGCCCCGAATGGAGAAACAAACAGTGGCAATCTTTTTTTTTCTTTCTGTTTTTCTGTGAATTTGTAATACATTTATTTAGTATTTATAACTGTTTAATTCTGATAGAAAAAAAAACAAACATGAACTCAGCAGTCACGGTAAAGGATTCTGTACTGTATATATTCACTTTTAATCTTTAAAGGCAAATAGTATAACAAAGCATAAATTAATCATCACCTATAAAAAGACTATTTTATAGTGACAACATAACTAATATTTATTGCATTAACTGTTTTTCTTCAATCAGAGCGTCCAAAACCATCCAGGAACTGCAAATCAGAGCAACCGTGGATGAGAACATTTACATCATCAGAG
Organism: Polyodon spathula; assembly: GCF_017654505.1. Taxonomy (NCBI): domain Eukaryota; kingdom Metazoa; phylum Chordata; class Actinopteri; order Acipenseriformes; family Polyodontidae; genus Polyodon; species Polyodon spathula. The sequence continues at coordinate 31,132,018 of NC_054545.1, read as the reverse complement.
ACCAAAGCGATTATCAACAGTGCCACTAATGGTAGGAAAAGAAGAAGCAGGATACCAGGAAGTCTTCAGTTTCCATGGGTTTATGTTCCATTAATGTTAACAATGCAAGAAGAATGACTCCTTTTTCATTTTTATTATGTACTAATATAAACCTCTAATGTATTTTTTACTTCTTTCTAAATAGCTATCATTTTTTTGAAGCATTCTATTCCTGTTCTATAGCTTTTGTATTATAATAAAATAGATATGCCACTGTTTACCTTTTCACTGCTCATGTGTAAATTCAATACATGGGGATGTTTCTCACTGCCATGTTGCTCTTTGTTTAAAAATCAAAAATCCATTTTAAATTGATATATTGCTGTCTGTTATTGCTTTCATTCTAAAATACATGTATTAACTGAGACTATTTTAATATTCTTTCAATATGGTTTTATATATACAGTGCCTATAAAAAGTCTACACCCCCTTGAACTTTTTTCCAATTTTGTTGTGTCAATGCTTCAGAGTTTCATGCATTTAAATGCACTTGTCTACACACCATAGTCCACACTGTTAAGGGGAAAAAAAAGTTTTTATTGAGAAAAAAATATATATATTAAAAAAACAAAACTGAAAGATCATAATTGGATATGTCCCCAACCCCCTGAGAGAATATTTGGTGGAAGCACCTTTGGCACCAATTACTGCTGTGAGTCTGTTGGGATAGGTCTCTACCAACTTTGCACACTTAGGTTTGACAATATTTGACCATTCTTCTTTACAAAACTGTTCAAGCTCTGACAAGTTCCTCAGGGAGTGTTGATGGACAGAAATCTTCAAGTCATATCACAAATTTTCCATTGGATTAGGTCGGGGCTTTGACTGGGCCACTCAAGGACATTTACCTTTTTGTTCCTTAGCCACTCCAGTGTAGCATTGACTGTGTGCTTTGGGTCGTTGTCATGCTGAAAGGCAAACTTCCATCCCAGTTTCAGCTTCCTTGCAGAGGGCATCAGGTTTTCCTCAAAGACTTCTCTGTACTTTGCTCCATTCATTTTCCCTTCTATCCTGACAAATGCTCCAGTCCCTGCCGATGAGAAACATCCCCATAACATGATGCAGCCACCACCATGCTTCACAGTAAGGATTGTGTTCTTTGGGTGATGTACTGTGTTGGGTATGCGCCAAACATAACGCTTAGCATTAGGCCAAAAAGTTCAATTTTAGTTTCGTCAGACCACAAAACTTTTTGCCACATGGCTACAGAATCTCTTGAGTATTTTTTTGCATACTTCAAACAGGATTCAAGGTGGGCTTTCTTGAGTAATGGCTTCCTTCTTGCCACCCTACCATACAGGCCAGATTTGTGGCGTGCTTGGGATATTGTTGTACAATGCACACTTTGACCAGGCTTAGCCATAAAAGCCTGTAGCTCTTGTAAAGTTGCCATTGGCCTCGTGGTAGCCTCTCTGATCAGTCTCCTTCTTGCTCGGTCATCCAGTTTGGAGAGACTGCTTGATCTAGGCAGGGTCTTGGTGGTGCCATACACCTTCCACTTCTTAACAATCGTCTTGACCGTCCTCCAAGGGATATTCAAGACCTTTGATATTTTTTTATTCCCATCCCCTGATCTGTGCTTTTCAACAACTTTGTCCCAGAGTTTTTTTTTAAAGCGCCTTGGTGCTCATGGTTGAGTCTTTGCCTTGAAATGCACTACTCAGCAGAGGGAACCTACGGGCACGCTAAATTTATCCTGAAATCATGTGAATCACTACAATTTAACACAGGTGGAGGCCACTTAACTTGGTGTGTGATTTTGAAGGCGATTAGTTACACCTGAGCTAATTTAGGATTGCTATTACAAGGGGGGTAGACACTTATCCAACCAAGCTATTTCAGTTTTTATTTTTAATTAATTTTCTACAAATTTCTAGAATATTTTTTTCACTTGGAAGTTGTGGGGTAGGATGTGTAGATAAATGAAAAAAAAAATATTTTAATGCATTTTAATTCCAGGCTATAAGGCAACAAACGGTGAAGATTTTGAAAGGGGGTGTAGACTTTCTATAGGCACTGCATATATATATATATATATATATATATATATATATATATATATATATATATATATTATATATATATATATATATATATACACACACACACACACTGTGTTTAAGATGGATACTACTTTATAAATAATATTTCTTCTTTGTTCTTTCTTCATATTCTTTGTTTCTGTAAAATCAGTACACAACACCTAGTGAGGATGGGGGTGTGTGGTTGTATTTGTAATTTCTTTTTGGGTAATGGAGCTTGAAGATGTATTTTATAACCTTTACTGTTGTGACTAGTACACAGATCCAAGCTGAAAGACTGATAGTGTCAAGCATGTTTCAAAAGGGGGAGGAAGCTTGTGACCCTGGCAAAGATTCAGATAAAACTGTTTCTGGAGCTAGTCTGCTTTTTAATAGAGTAAAGAGCACAGAAGGCTCAGACAGATCGTATGTGTACTACAGTGTTAAACTGAAAATCACTTTAGGACTTTAAGTAAAAGAGTATGTATTAAATCAGAGATGTCAAATCTTCTGGCTTTTGTTCCACCCGAGCTCTCATTTACTTAATTGGTCTAATTATTTGATTAACTGGACACATTTAGTGCTTCTCTTCAGGCCTCAAAATGTTTCATAGGTTATGTACCTTGAATCAAGTGCATGAGTTTAAGTTGGAATGAAAACCAGATGACCCTGCAGCTCTTGAGGACTGGAGTTTGACATCCCTGTATTAAATTATTAAATTAAATTAAATTAAATTATGAGCAGTATCATAACAATATTACTGATATGAGTCAGAGGGGTCGTTACAATGCATTCTCCCTGTGCGGAGTCATCTTAGTTACATATAGTTTTATTTGGGCGATCGTACGTTAATCTGGCAGAAACAAGATTTCTTTGAGTTAAATTTTAAATTTTAAATTTTAAATTGACCAGAAATGTGCTGGGAAATTAGAGCTTAAAGACTCCAAAATTAGCAAAGATTTTTATAGCTCACTGTCCAGTATTACAGATCCTTAAAACCATGTGATAGGTGGTTTCCTCAATTTCTAACACACAATGCAAGAAGTAAATTAAAAAATACATTAAAAAAAAAACAAAAAAAAACATGGTTATAGTTTCTCTATCATAACATTCACTGTCTGAAGTACATTTTAGTGACACTGTGCTGTAAAATATTTTAGGAATAGAAGTTATGTGAAATAAGGGAGGCATGACCAACCACGGTACAGTGATACAACTAAACACACTACATATTAGATTTCAGTAGTCACAGTGCATTCATGTGTTTTGTGGTTGTGGAGATATATATATATTCAGTATACATGTGTGTGTGTGTGTGTGTGTGTGTGTGTGTATATATATATATATATATATATATATATATAATTGCATTCCAGAACCGAAAACAATGGCTGTTTTGTAGTCATACTGGGAAAGGTTAACTGTGACGTGTTAATGGGTCTTTGTGAGTCACTGCAGGAGATGTCACAGTGGAAGACCAGCAACAAGCGTACCATTGAAGCTGCCCATCAACACTCAGATAACACATAGAAACTCTAATATTCTTAGTCACTAAGTTTGTTGTCGCCTGACACAACTTGCATGAAAATGGCCCTGAGCAGTGTTGTATGGGTGAACTGGATTCCTGTCATTACAGGTAAGATGCATCATATACATGTACATGAATTTATTTATTAGTGCTTTGAATTATTTTATGAATAATAAAGAGTAAACTTTGCTTACAATATATCAGATGTGGAGTGGAATTAATCACAGGCATCAAACAGAACCTTTTATACAGAAGAACATGAGGGTCCTTGAAATGCTGTTTTTTTTTTGTTGTTTTTTTTTTTAAATAACCCATTTTGATCTGTCTTTAACCAATGGTACATCAGGAAGTTGACCATGCGTCACAATTATATTTGTTATAGCGAATTTAGTATTTATTTACTAGAGCTTAAAAATGAACATTTTATTTTCAGATATGTTAGAGACAGAATTTTTACTGCTAATCAACTGTGAAAAAGTGTCTTCTGTGGAAAACTAGTCGTATAAGCCTTAGTAGCACAATCTCTCTGCCATCCACTTTGATTCGGGAATCCACATTAGGGAAAAGAGTGAAACAAAGGCTTCCATTCACAGCACATCTTGTGTGAAGACAATTGCAGGAAAATGTTCACATCAGGCCTTTAAAAGTGAACAAAAACAATGAAATCTAGATGTGTATTCATTTAAAAACTATTACTTATATCAAATTTCAAAATTTTAAGGTACAATGTAACCCCAAAATGCTCCTCTTACAGTAGTTCTAATTTAAGATTATATGGACTGTACAGTATAAACAGCCCTCTGGACTCTCATTCATCCACTGGGGAATACGATTATGATTTATGGATGTGTTTTGCTTCATATAAACTAATATGAAAATTATCCCTTATATGAAAAATATATTATAATCAATCACGGCATCTCATATGAGGCACACCTAGTAGAGTAATTATGTGCAGGTGCAGGAATAGTTCAGTTTTTTTATATATATATATATATATATATATATATATATATATATATATATATATATATATATATACACACACACACACACACACACACACACACACACACACACACACACACACACACACACACACACACACACACATTTAAAATGCAGAAATGTTAAAATGAAACTGTTTGATTTGAATAGGTATGATAGTATACAGTATGTGTGTGCCAGTATTCTAATGACCACACTTGTCACGTGCAGCTTGTGTGGCCCTTGTGAACGGGCATGAAGTGCTAGAGGGCCACTCCGTCACCCTGCCCTGCAGTTACTCTGTGAGAAGGAATGGATTAAGCGCTGTGTGCTGGGGAAAGGGCTGTGGCACCATGTGGTGCAGTGATGAAATCATTCAAACCGACGGGAAACGTGTCACCTCCAAGCTGTCAGAGAGGTACCGGTTAAACGGGAATATACTGGATGGTAACGTGGCTCTGACTATACTGAACACAGTGAAAGCAGACAGCGGATCATATTGCTGCAGGATAGACATTGCTGGATACTTTAATGATCGGAAAGTATCTTTAACTCTAAAAGTTATAAAAGGTAGGTTTTATATGTTATATTTAATGTATGATTAAACAATGTGCGCCTGTAATTTAGTGTTTCCAAATTATTTCCATGACAAACTCACCTGATCATTTTAGATATATATTATATATATATATATATATATATATATATATATATATATATATATATATATATATATATATAATATCCGCGTGCGGGGGAAGGCAGCAGCTGGGCTGGTAGATGACGTAATCACATGCAGAAACATATGCCTGATACATGCTCTTGTGTACATCGGTATCGGCTAGTGACTATGACTAAAGCATATGCATTTAATCACTTAATTAGTGAGACAGTAGATTGGACACTGGATATGGAATGATCTCAGCTGTTGAATTGCAAGCTTGAATGAAAGTAATAAGGAAAATTACAGAAAAAAACAATATGCCACTTCTGTGAAGAAAGCAGCGCCATCGTGCAAGCAACGTGTTGGAGGTTGGACTAGGCCAGTGTACTGTGGCTCGCTGGCTTGGGTGCTCACAGCCAGCAATTTCAAATCTGACATACTCTGTGAATGACAGGCCATGAACTGGGAGACCAAGAGTCACAACACCTGCCCAAGATCGACAGATCATTTTGTATCATCTTCTTGATGTGAATTGTTAATCAGCACATTAAAAAGTCATTGCACCTGAAATGTTGGGAAGTTGGCTCTTTTACAAGAGCTGCAAAATTTTCTCAATCCCAGTAGTTTTATATATCATCAACCACGAAAAGAGGAAACACTTCCCCAGAATGTGGTCCAGTTGAGCTGGAATGACTCCAATAACAATAAATTGTCTTAAACAAGTTTTTAAAGTTCTAGTTGAATACATGTGGCTTGAATGTCCAGTGTGGTTGTTAACTCAAGTAGTTCCTTTGGTACCATAACCAAATGATAACTGGAGATATTAATATGTTAAGGTCACCTGCTGAAACATTGAACAAAGTAAAATGAAGAATAAACAACACGTTCTTGGGGACTCTGGTTAGCTAGAGACCAGGTTGTACACATCGCTCCTATTAACCATGTTATAATTTTTTCCATTTAGCTCCTGCATTGACGACTGCACTGCCAAACCCACTTCCCCCAATCGTTGGAACTGAAAATCACAACATATCAGAGCCACATTCCTCCACAAGTGCGTGAGTATTTCACTACAGAATGTGGTTTACGCAACCTGATTGAGCAATTCTATATTCTCCATGTTGAACAGTGTGAAATGCTATACGGCCAGTATTTCCTGTAGATGAACCAAAAGATGAAGGACTCTGCAGCTCAAAATAAGGATTTTGTTGTCTCTTTGTTGTCTCTATTTAAGAAAAGTCACAAATCTAATCTCTTCCAATTAAACTTCCAAGGCACTGCACCCATGTTCCTTTGTCACTTACAGTACCATTCCCCATTAGGATGCTGTGTGGTCCAGTAGTTAAAGGAACAAGCTTATAACCAGCAGGTCCCCAGTTCAAACCTTAGCTCAACCACTGACTCACTGTGTGACCCTGTGCAAGTCACTTAACCTCCTTGTGCTCTGTCTTTCAGGTGAGGAGTTATCGTAAGTTATACACCCTAGTCTCATATCTCGTTAAGTGCTTTGTGATGGTTGTCCACTATGAAAGGTGCTATATAAAGATTATTATTATTATCATACAAACTCAGGGGCTTTTATTACAGCTCTGCTAATGTCTTAGTTAATCCAGTAACAAATCCAGATAGTGTATACATTTACATAGCAGTAAGTACAGTACTTACTCAACGTCTTTGCACTATAAGTGTTATTACAAGCTTCTACACAAGCATAACAGTTAATGCGTAACTGAACGTATAAATAGTGTCTGTCCCTAACATGGTTAGTGATTAGTAATTTAATTAGCTAACTACTACAGAATTAGGGAACAAACATGTCATAAAACAAATAAATACACATAGCTTATTTTTTGTCTCAAACACATGAGCAGTTTGATTCTGTCTCAGTCAGCCACCTCTTTTCTTAGCTTTATAATTTGACCAACTTTATGTTCTGCTTTATTAAATATTCAGTTTCACTCTTGCTCTGATGTGCGATGATAAATGCGTGGGTTTCTGCCTGTTTGAATTACATCGGTTAGCATTAGTCACAGCCGACCCCCTACTGAGCCAGCTAGGCTTATGTGACTAAGTGGTTTGGGTTACTGTTGATGTGAGCTGATGTAAGCTGTGGAGGGTATCAACGATTCTCCACTTAAAAAGCCCTTTAATTGCAGCATTTCTTAGAACTTGGCAGGAAGAAAGGGCAATCGCTGGCCGCTTGACTTCCGTAAGAACCTATCTGACTAGAGCCAATTATATTTCGAACCTTGAAGGTCTGGTTGCTTAGGTTTCTGAACGGAACATATTAGCTATTTATGTATTTAATAAGATCTCCTCCTTGTCTGGGTAACAGGAGAGGGTACATCACACCTGATCCTTAAAGATACCAAACCGGCTAGGCAGCTAGATAGGACAATTAGCAGAGGAATAACAACAGACAGATGCACAACTGCAGCAGCTTTGTTACTTTTACTTGAGCGTAGAGGGTATAGCAGGTTCCTGTTAGAGTAATACACTATGCTGTATTATCAGTACTTAATTTCTTCACAAATTGGAAAAGGGTTCCACTTCAAGAGCTCACCTCTTACCCCCCTAAGGGTTGAAGTTCTCTCTCTCTCTCTCTCTCTCTCTCTCTCTCTCTCTCTCTCTCTCTCTCTTTCTTTCTGTGCATGTTCATTGCTAGGCTGCATAGTAATTCAAAAGGACAGAACTGCCACAAAATCATTACAACATTTAACCTTTAATCCCAAAATACTCCTTGCACTGTATCCTTGTACTGTATAGAGTTCCTACATGGATAGTATGGTGGCATATATTTATTATGAGATTAACTTTTCCTAGTACCCGTTCTTGTTAAAAATTATATTACCTTGAGGATATTTAACCCATTACATAACTTTCTTTCCAGGCAGTTGGAGTGGTGGAAATTCTTCCCAATTTTCAGAAATACCAAAACGGAATTCTAGTCTTCTGCAAACGGGTGACATTGTGAGTACTGGAATCAGAAGAGTACCAGTTAACATAATGAAACGAAAATGGTCCTTAATGTAAATTCAAGAGAATATGGGTTTTTGCACTTTCTTGAAGTTATTACCATGAATTGGATTGTGTAACAGAGAACATGGAAACTAACATGGTCCATATACCTTTTTTTTTAGGAAGAAAGTGCTTTAAAAAGTGATTCATTCAGCGTTCCTGTTGCGGCTCTATGTGTATCAGTAATCGTCTTGCTCTTAATAATTGCTCTAGCAATTCTTCTTGTTTTTAAACGTAAGTAATACTGCTCTATCAGCATTACTAAATGGAGCCTAATATTCCAGAAGCATACTCTAGTTTTTGAAGGATTGGCTGGGTGCTATCAGAGGTACCAGAACTCACTCACTGACTCACTGTGTGACCCTGAGCAAGTCACTTAACCTCCTTTTGCTCCATCTGTGGGGTGAGATGTTGTTATAAATGACTCTGCAATGGGTGTATAGTTCACACACCCTAGTCTCTGTAAATTGCCTTGGATAAAGGCGTCTGCTAAATAAACAAATAATAATAATAATACTCAGCTTCCCACTAATTTGATTAGAATGTGAACTGTAGAGTTAAGTGAAAGATGTTCCTTCTTTTCTTTATAAATAGAAATACAAATTACTGATTTACTTTATTTTTACTGTTCACTTCCTTTTTAAAAGATTTTATTACAGATCGTCAAGGCCCTACATGGTCTTGCTCCTGCTTATATAGCATAAATGTTTGTTCTGTGTATCTCTAGCTGTGCCCTGTGGTTGTGAGATCCAGGGTGCACATGTCTTCTCAAACTATGTGTCTAAGCTCTGGAGCTCAATTCCCAAAAGTATTAAGGGCTTGGATCCTGTTCAATCCTTCAAAGCTAACTTGAAGACATATTTATATAGTTTGGCCTTTGCCTGTGTCTTAGTGTTTTATTTGTGTAGCTTTGTACTCAATATGTACAGCACTGCAGGGTGTGAATCACAGGATTGGTTATTATTGTTGTTATGTGATGTTAGCAATCATTCTGTGGTTTACATTTTTTTCTTCACCTTTTGATATAATTTGTGTTCAGAGCTGTTCTTCTGCTCTAACTGCTTGCCATAGACATATGTAACCCAGGCTAGATCCAAGCTGTGCATTCTCTTTCTATAAAGACAGTTTGGCTGATTTAGGCTGGGTTATATGTGTCTATAGTAGGCAAGTAGCTGCTAATTTTGTATTCTTGATAACAATAATTCAGAACTGAAACGGTTAAAAATTTAACCTTGAAAAGGCAAAAAAAACACAAGGAAAATAAAACCGAGGCTGGTTACTCTTTAGAATAACACTTCTTTTTTAACTGTGGCCTTATGCTACTGTATGCATTTTGATCATGTACCTTTATAATTGTATTTTTTTTAAGGTAAACTTTTAAAAGGAGCTCAGAAAAACATTGGAAGGTAAGTATATATATATATATATATATATATATATATATATATATATATATTTTTTTTTTTTCATAACCCTCTCTGGTACACCTCAAATAAAAAGTTTTTAATTTTAGTCTAGGGAATATTGAGGGAAACAATAATCCACACATTCAAACAACAAAAAAGATCTCTGAAAGGTTCTAGTGATGTAAGTGTTTTCTTTGTCTACATTGTAATTCATTAAGTAAGAAACATATTTTTGTTCCCAATAACATTTTCCATTTGAAATAATAACTTCATACAATCTCTTTCTTTCTTTCTTTCTTTCTTTCTTTCTGTAGTACAAGACCTACATTAACACTGGAACCCGAGCACATCATTTATCAAATGCAGACTGGCAGACAAGTGGAAGAAAATATTTACAGTTTGGATTAGCTGGCTGTCTACCACAGCGCCCCACCTTCAACTAACATGCTACCAGTTCACCTGTGACCTTCGTCCGATTGAATCAGAACAAACCAATAACCTACGTGAGCAGGGCTTTCTAACTGCACTCACATTAGCATTCTGATTGACCACATTACGGCTAGATTATTATTATTATTATTATTATTCATTCTTTTCTTAATTTGCACTTTCTCCAGAATTTTGGCTGAACAATCGCGCGGCACATATACTGTATATAAACGCAATGAATCAAAATTATACAACGATTTAAAACACACTGTTTGAAAATGATGTACAATTATGGAACAATACAGCAGGGCAGCCTTAACAGACAGCAATTTACAGAAAACACATACAGTTACTATTAAAACTACAGTCTGTTAGTTTGTCAGTGCTCACATTGTATATACAGTACGTGCCAGGGGCAGCCTTTTCCAGGTACAAAACAGGTCAGGCCCTTACAATAGAAAAGAATTGCTAGTGCTATGAAACTAGAGCACATGCAGTGGGCATGTTGTAAGACAAGGCTGTCAAACTCAGCTTTCGATCCACCGACCTCTCAACTACTGAATTGGTCTAAGTATTTGATTAATTGGACACGTTACTTCTTCTCTTCAGGGCTCAAAATGTTGTATAGGCTGTGTACCTTTAATTATATGTATTAAAAAATATGAAATATGTCCAAATGAACAAAAAATGTGATCAATTATGTTAATTGAGAGCTTAATTTGGAATGAAAACCAGAAGACCCTTTGACAGCTCTACTCTGGCTTTAGCAGGATTTTACTCTAGTTAGGAAAAAAGAAAAACAAAAGTGTGTAAATGTGACCAATTCCTCCGTTTTCCTGATTAGGCAAGTGAGGTTTAACTATATTAATTATGAGACCATTTTAGCTCCATGTTTGCTCCCAACCTTTATGTGTACTGCAGATCCACACCCCTTTAAATCTTAGTTCTATATCTTGTTATTAAAAATATGGTTGTAGTAAACAAATACATGGATGTCTGTTTTTTTAAACAATTGCAATTTTGGGAGCTAAAACCAGGTCAACTCAAACACCCTCCTTATTACAGCCTGCCACCACCCAGTCACTGATACAGTTACTGCATGCCCATCTGCCAACACTGGAAAATACAACATTTAAAGGTGTAGTTCCCCACATTTTATCTGTATTACTAAAAACTACTTTCCATTCCTTTTTTCCTTTGTAAGATATAGCTTGCCACTGGTGCACATAGATACAGTGCTATGTCTCTTATTCAGGCTGTCCAGTGATAAGCAAGTTTTGATAGGAAGAAGCTTGTGCCCACTGACCACTAAACAAATATAGATGCTCTATTGGAATGTTTGACCACATGTATTGTAGTATAACCTAGTTTCCATTGCTTTTACAGATACAAACCAGACCCTAAGCAAGGTATCTTTTTTATGAATAAAATAAAGTGCATAGAAGACTAAATTATATAAAAATAAAAATAAAACGTTTTAAAAACAGACTTTCAGCCATTATAGTTGTATTAATACATTTAACATGGTTATCGGGGCAGTGAAACTAACGTAATCTATAATTAAATCACAGTAGTTAAACTCACTGATTTGTATTAGTTGTTGTAAGGTTAGCCACGAAGATGCGGTGTGAAATGACAGTTAATCCCACCAACCGGACAACTGGTGTAGTTGAACGAGGGAGTCATGTGATTGGGAAATATATATATGTCCACTGGGTGGCGACAGTTTCACAAAAATGTTATAGTAAAAGGCCAGTACTTCAAACTGAAATAGAAAACTCAGGGAGATATATGATAATAGGTTGGTTTGTTTTTTTATCATATGTGTTCTCACATTCAGAGCCTATGTTCGCAAATCTAGCACGTTAGTGTGGTTGCCATGTCTTGTACTGTTACAGGGAAGTCCTTGTTGCTGAGATCAATCACTCAGATTGTTCTGCATCTCTTCTACCTAATCAATGAGCCCTGGTCACAAAACTTTAAGGAGATGGGTGATGGGTGTAGCTGTTGTCAGATCACCAAAGCTACAATTATCATCAACATATCCAAATCCAATTATGCACCGCAAAACACACACAGACCCACAAAGCAGGCTAATAAGAATGGATTGGAATACCTTGTTTACTCTACTTGGTCTTGGGTGTGAACGAGTGCTTTCAGTGTGATAATCACGATTTACAGCATAGGGAACTGCCTGCTGTGGTGCAGCCCAGTTAAACAGTAAACCTGTAACCTCGACGATGTTTGACCCCAGTGATTATTTCTTTGCATGGGTTTAGGAGGGTTTTGACAAGGTCATTGTAAGACACTGTCACTGGGATAAGTTTTCTAATTGCAATGTACTGCTCGTCTGCGAGGAGGTTTGCAGTGTTTAGTGACAGTTTTCGGCCTGATTGACTGAAAGCATTTTTATAACATTCACACCTCTTGGTTCTATTGTGTTTCTAACTTGGTCATTAGAGCAAAGCCAATGGGCTGAGTAAATGGGTATGCTCGGCTCAGCGCCCCCTACTGGTGGAATCTACAAAGTATTGTGTTGTGCATGTACCACATACTGACATTTAAAATTGATTACACTTATATGTGAACATTTGAGGAGTAAAACAATTTGGCTAAGTGGTGTATATTTCACTGTGATGTCTCTTACAGTACTTTTTTTATAACTGTATTTGTCATCGTTTTCTGTTAGGCCAGCATATGACAAAGCCTCAAGAAACTGGAATGATCAATGTTAAGTCTTTATTATTACCTCACATCATAACAATACATTAGACTTTCTCATAAGTCTGTCTCTCCAAGGGCTTATTTTAACACCAGAGTGGTCACAACTTGGTTGCATGTTACCATTAATAGGGGCTATCTCTATACCATCTAAAAAAAAATAATACACATTAATACAATAAGCATTAGATTCTGTTTTACTTTAAGACCTAAAAAAAATATATGTTCTGCGGCATTCTGTGGTAATTAATAAGTAAAGCATGCCCTCTTACAGTGGTTCTTTCCCCCTCTTTAATGTTTGTGTTCACAATAAATGCTGTTGTGTCAGAACATAATCTGTTTTCTTTGCCTCGTTAATATTATTTTAAGATTACATAAAATATTGAAATGATTGTTATCTAAAAATTAACCCAGAAAAATACACTTGTTTCCACATCATTTCTTTTCATGATTGCTGTGAGATTCATAGTTTTATTGTGCTAGTCATACACTTAGCCTATAGGAATCTTAAATAATGAGATTTCTCTCTGGGGGCAAGTTCCATTGCTACTGGTATTCAGTGCTGCTGCAATGTGATTTTGGGCGATTAAGTTCAATCAGAGCCCCATAATATAGGCATGCCAAAACTTAACAGAACAGATCTGCATTTGAATAGCATGAAGGAGAGCAATGGGGTTGTAATATGATGACATTAAAATGAGCAGATGCAAGTTATCCATGCGAATTATAATTATGATTGGCTGTGGTGACAGTTATCTCAGTAATAACATACAAGAGAGGTCATTCAATACATTACGCTCACTTCGATTCACTTGATGGATGTTCTGGAAGGACCCAAGCAGCCTGTGCCACACAATGGCAGCTACATACTGCTCACACAACATGAGTTTTAGCTTAACTCCCCCGTCGTTAAGGCATGCAATTTAAATACATGATAATGTGTGAATGTGTAATTTCATGTTTTTTTTTTTTTTTTTTGAGAGGAGCTTTAATTACCAGAATACCAGTATATTAAATTAATTGTGCATTTACAGGGTTAAGCTAGCAAAATAAGGTTTGTTTTATTCAACAGCATCTAGGTAAAGGTATGAATTATTATCGTAACTAGACATGCTTGTTGCTTAGATTCATTAGACTTAAAGGGTTAAACAGAAAATCTACAAAGTCAATCTTAAACAACAGTAAGAATACCTAAATTAAAACAGCATTCATCCCCATGCCAAGCTTCTCTTTAATTTCATATCAGAATGGTCCCTTGACTTCCATTTAGTGAGTGTTTCAAATATGCCAGAGAGTCTTGGAACAGTTTTAAATGCAGATATAGCATCATTAACAGCTGGTAGAGTGCAGTTTGACATGACAGAAACATTTAAGCATAATGTGAATGTTTTGTTCAAGTTTAATAAATGCATTCCTACATGAATAACACATTAATTGCAAATCAAAAAAGAACCAATAGCGCTGTTTGGATTAAAATGATAGTAATATATCAAATCTTCATATTATGAAAAAAAGGTGCTGGGTTTCTTCAAACATTTAGTAAGAAATATAGATGAAAAAATTCCTGTAAGTCCATTCTTTTCATATAGATTCAAATTAATCCATCAGGCAAATCACCACAAACCAAGGCACATGCAAAAATAGAATACTAAAAATGGAACACAGAAGCAGCCTGTTCTAAAAAACCAACAAAGAGACTACCAACGTAATCCTAACCTTCATCAGGGTGTGATTCATATCATCCTTCTATGAGATTTCAGAAGTTGGTCTGAAGGAATTATGAGTTGCACTTCAAACAGAGATAAGAGGTTTTTTTGTTTTATTTATTTATATAAAACATTTGCTTCACCTCATGAACAGAAGGGAAGTATATGTCTTAACTGAAGCAGAGTACTCTTATTTCCTACATTAGGAAGATGGAGCGAAGGTGTTTGTGATTTGAACAGTGACCGGGCAGGCTGGAGCCTGTTGTCAGCTGTGCATTCAGAGAAGTCGGACTGCACATGTACGCTGCCTGCTCCACTCTGCTCTGACTGACGGAAATCCAAACTCCATGAGGTCACTGTGATATGGCCTCTTTCTTGTGGCTTGTTTGAAACAGTAGTGTCTGTTTTATTGGCTTTGAGGTTTAAACAATTTGAAGTATTTGATTTATTTTGCGTTCTCAATGTTTAGTGGCACATGTTGTGTAGTGTAGTTGGTCAACATTCCTTACAGAAGAGTGTTTGAAAAGGACCCTGTACTTATAAGAAGCACTTTAATGCTACATTTTCTTGACCTCCAAGTTACAGTATTTAACCAATTTTCCACCTACTGTACATTTTTTTTTTAGCTTTTTATTATCATATTACATTTTCATATATCATATTAGTAAGGCAAAATAACTGTGTCACATTTCATAATTATTATCTACTATACAGTACTTATTGCCCATGTTATCATGCAAATGTTTGCCTGTCCTGTAATCGTCTGCTCATGCATATTCATGAGCACACTATACTGGGGTAGTGGCTCGCTTCTCTTACTAAGCAAAAATACAGTGATTATTTACATTCGTTTATCGTTTTAGGACACCAGAACCCTCCACCATGGAAAACACTAGTGTTATGGACATACGTTCATAACATTCTGCTGCACGTTTATTTGACGTTTATAACACTCCCTTTCAAGCCCAAAACATTCCAGCTACATACGCCAAAAACACTCTTCTTTTTTCTCACCACAATCACACAAATGAACTAATATAAGATTTAAGTTAAACACACAAGCATCTCATAACTGAAGAAACACAGCAGCTTTTGCGGGTGCAATAAGGAAAACATAAATATGCAAATAAAATGAACATTTTGTTTAAACAGAAATAGTTTGAATAGTACCATGTGGGACAAGCAGACCCTGCACGCTTTTATAAAAAAATAAATAAAAAAAAAAAAAATTCCCACATGAAACAAGTGGGGTTTGGAGGAAATACCACACACATTAAAAACATCAAACCCATGCTGTCATTCATTGCATTGTCTGCACAAATCAAATTTGGCCACATGTGTTTCCCCTCACAAAACATTTCAAAAACTCTTAGAATGCAGATAGCAGCACTCTATAAAGGGAATTGGGAAGTAATACAATAGTAAGAGATTAAAGAACTAGGAAAATACCACTTCCCCACAAACATAGCCTTGTGCTCAGTGACACCCTCTCCTTTTGCCCCTTGCCCTTTGTCCTTTGTCCTTGCCATTCTCCTCATATAACTGAATATCAAGTTATTACAAGTTGAACCAAACCTCAAAGTCACTACAACACAGATGGAGTAGCCATCCACTAAGAGCCCTAATCTCAGGAAAGAGAATGCATCTGCTATAGAAGGATCAAAGACGGTGTTCAGGGGTTTCTCATGTTTATCAAGTAGATTCCACAAAATCAGGGTGAGCTGAAGGTGAACTAAATGTCAGGTAAGTCAGAATCCACGCTGGTTCTAATGACTCATTTGCTGAGAGCACTGTTGCAGGCTGAATCTAGAATCCGTGTTCATTTTCTAACAGACCCTTTTCTCGCCATGTGGTAAATGTGCAGAATGATTGTATCGTTTACCATCAATTCTCCATTTACTGTGCTTTAGTGTGATTAACCTTGTCTTTTACAATGCTTTACCATGTCTTCCTGCTTTAACAATAGAGTATTGTAATACACTGTTATTGTTACTGTTATTAGTATTCTTAAACCAATAAGTATGACTACTACTACTGCTACTACTACTACTACTACTAATAATAATAATAATAATAATAATAATAATAATAATAATAATAATAATAATAATTCAACTGATCAGCTCATCTCTTGTCAAGTCAGCTGGAAAGGAGAAACTCCCAGCTGTTTCCTGTATTCAGTGCTCTATAAAACACACTTCCTGTACACATGTGAGCAAATTATTCCTTTTCTCATGATCTGCAGTACCAGCAATTACTGCAGAGTGTCTGAGTTATGGGTTTTCATATGTTAAAGTAAATCTGGACCAAAACATGAAAGGCCACAAACATTTGCATGTCTCAACCCTACCAATATTCCACAATGGTTAACAATGATGCAACTACTAACTCACAGGAAACCGTCTGGAGCATTTTCAACCAAAGCCTTTCACATTTACTTCAAGTTAAATGTTGTCAGCTGAAGCATTCCATTGTATGCATTACTGTCTGCTTGTGTATTTATTAGCTCGTGCTAACCTATATATATATATATATAATATATATATATATAGATATATATAGATATATAGATATATAGGATATATATATATATTACGTCGTGGATTCTGTTGCTGCAGTTTGATAGTGTTACTCCTTGTGACATAGGTTCTAGCCAGAAATATTCCTCTTCCTCTCTTAAACGAATGATCAGCCACTTTAATGCTTTAAAATCCTTCAGACGACTCAAGGCTGCTAACAGACTCCTTATTATGTGGATATTAAAAATACAAGACAGCGCTGAAGGCTAAGGAGATAAAGCAAAAATAATCAGACTTTTGGCTAGCATTTGTGCTCAGCTTGATCTCTCTTTCTAAGAGAGTAAGCCCTTATTTAAATCATTTTTCCATAAGCAATGGCAAAGTGTTGTGTACCTAATAAGATGATAAAGATTAAGATACTTTTAATAAGGTTGCTGAGGCTTAGCCATTAGTAGGAAGTGGTGCATAACTTCAGCATTGATAGCACAGGGGTACTTCTATTTTTGTAATTAAAGTGTTTTTGCGGTTCATGTTTTCAAGCAAATGAAAATTTTTGGTGTGTTTTTCTAAACATCTTGTGCTTGATGCAGAGATAATTATAGAAGGTAGACCAAGTGCAAATAGAACAGTACTCAGGATCACATACATGTGCAGCTGCTATATTTATACCAGCAAACTATTTAACAATTCATTTGTATGGCATGGATTTAATTGAGAGAACACTTATATAACTTGTTTCCTACACAGACACCTCTCATTGCCCTTGTTGGAAGTAGTGTAATCAGAGTCACTTAAAGGTTTCTAGGACATCTACAGTACTTGAATTATATAACATCATTGTGTTAACCCGTATGTCGGGTAGTCCAAACTGAAAGCAGCTGTAAAAACAGAACTTCAAAATCATAGTGTGTTAAACATTTAAACAGCCTCTGCATTGGATTAATAGTAAAATACTCTTTTAGTATAATACATATTCCTATATGTACTATATTTAATGTGGCTATGATGTGGGACAAAATGGTTTCAATTAGAGAGCTCTGTATATAAAAGCAAAGAATATACAAAACATAACTGAGGGTATACACAACATGATTCTGATTTGCAGAATGTCAGATAGAGGGAACGTTGTGTATGTGATTGAAGGTCACCACTAATTGTTTCCATGGAGATGTAGCAGTGCAAATCCTGGAGAAATTACATTTCCAGGAAGAATTAACTTTAACCAACTAGATCTAGTTGAGCATGTTATTTAACGGTTCCATACTGTATATTCTTTAAAAAAAACAAACAAACAAAAAAAAACATTTTGTATAAGCACAGCTAATATTAATCAGTAAGAACAGTGTTTCCCAATACCAGTAAACATTGCTTTTCAATTATAGATGTGCCAAACTGTAGATGGCAGACTTTTTGTGCTATACATATTGTTTCATTTATACCACATCTACCACAGCATTGTTCCATATGGATTTATATGCAATTATTACAGTGCCTTTGAAGGGAGCAGGGTAGTGCAGTATTGGAAACAGACTGTTCCTGAAGCTGTGAGACATATTGGAGTTGCCAGGACTAGATGAATGGTTCCATGTGGGGAATAATTGCATAGAACCATTCCTGTGCCTGTTTGTTGCTACCCTGTACTACATTTATTCACTGAGTTATATGTTTTAAAATCTTTTGAGTTTATGATCTATTAAGTTTATAGAAATAAAGTAAATGTATTAAACTGCAGGTTACCTCGTAAATACCTGTCCCCCCTGTTGTTAATTACCCCAGCTGAGCTGGCTCCAGCTTATTGGTTGAAAGGGAAACCACCGTCTCTCTGTAAAGGTATAATAACTGTATGCTAACACTGTATGGCAGAACAATGCTCGGGCTTCCTAACACTGATGTGTTGAGCTGTTCTCATTTGCACAAACTAATAAAGCTTTAAATCTCTGAACACCTGGTGCAGTTGGCTCTTTAAAGTTGCGGACCTGAAAAGTTCCACGACAGAGAGTGTAGTCATTAACCTGTCCATGTGCGACTCTCTGCCTCTAGTGGATGTTATAAGTACAACATTTAAGGCACATGCTATTTCTTACATTTATGAAGGGCAGAGAGTGCAGCAGGGGTACAAAACAATGATATACCAATACTGGGAGGACAGACATGAGTCTGAGAGTTACTGTACTTTGAGGCCACACTGGAGCGTGAAACTACGTGATGAGGAGACAGAAAATGACACAAAGTGAATCTCAACACCAAGAATAATACATTAGCTAAGATAACCCTAACATTGCATATATCAAATTGCGCTTTAATACAATTATGTAAAAAAATCAAATCAAAATAAAACCTAACCAAAACTTTATTGATGTAAGCCAGGTTACCTAAGCACAATGCCTACCAAACAAAGGTAACCTCCCCACATACATGACTAAAATCTGACAAAAGTACCACAACTCCAGGAAGGATTTTTTTCTCTTCCAGTTCAAACCTTGAACTCTTGCCTTTCCGATGTGGAAGGGCAGCATGCTGCAGTGACATTGATTTCTGAAATGTCAAAGTACAAAATGACCTCTATTTGATTCCTTTCAGCAGCTGCTGTATGGTTAAGGCATGTATACACCAGAGATTAGACACAGCCTTAAGGAAAAAAAAAATGTTATTGTTAAAAAAAATATTGCGATTCCTTCTTAGCCATTGATGCTTTTTTTTTTTTTTTTTTTTTAGCATCTTCTGTATGTGAAATCTGAATTAGCCATTAGCAGCTAAGACACATCTTCTTATTTCCATGAACAGGGATGCTATGCTTAACACAAAACCAGTATGAACAGAACTGTACACCATGAGATTCAGAGCAATCTTCTTCTGAAAGCTTTTATTGAAGTGTCATGACAACAAGTCCGGCAGAACAGTTCCTATTTCTGCAGTATTCTATTGTTATGCACTACTCTTGAGGCCATTATGGTTACTCTTTGTATTGTTCCTAATTGTGTACATCTCAAAATGTAATCACATAATTAGAGAAAGGATGAAACAGAGTTTTATTTACCAAATTGAGACCCATTCTATCTGATAAAGATGCTGAGATGTTGGTTCACGCTTTTCTTATTTCTCATCTAGATTATTGTAATGGTTTGTTTGCTGTCCTCCCCTATTCTAAACTGCCTGGACTGGAACTGCTGGCGAACCTCTGCTGGACTTCTGGTAGCGCCTAGAAACCGTTCAAAAATAGGAGGGCAAGGGCCTTCACTTGTTATGCGCTGTCTTTGAAACTCTGCCCCAAGTCATACCAGGAATGCTGGCACAGTTGAAACTTTTCAATCAATTTTAAAAACATATTTATTTGCGTTGGCTTATTTTTGCTGGATTGCTTGGCCGTTGGCTTTTCTCTTTATTTCTTTTATTGGAAAGTGCCCTGGGATGCTTTGCATGATAAACATTAGATAAAAGCAAGTTGTATTGTATATTGTTGTTGGGATTAGAAGGTAGGAAGTAAAAATGTGTACAATACAGTCAAGTATCAAAATATAAGATAAATTCGGTATTCTTCATAAACTGAATACATGCACCGTGTACATTTCCTGATGCTTTATCAACTGGCATTAATAATAGAGAAACTGATTCAACAAAAAAAGAAGAAACTGCAAGGCTTTAGGTAACCAGGCCCTATAATGAAGGTCCCTATCTGTAACTAGGGCCTAGTTTTGATGAAAGGGAAAACCTACTGTCTCAATGTTTTCTTTTTTGTTTTTAATTGTCAGACCCAAGTTCTGTGATAGTTATGACATTGTGGTAGCCTGCACATAGTTTACTGCCACTTACTAACCAATAAAATATTTTTGGTTTCCATGGATACACAAGGCCTTGAATCTGTTTTAGAGAACTTCATTGACACACACAAAGAGAGCACTGACAGTGCTGAATTTCAAAATGGCTCATTTTCTTCTTTTCTCCAGTGTCATGATTTCCTTTTTTATTGGGGGGGGGGTGGGTCACATCATTCCTTTTGTGATGTACGCTGAAAACATACCCATTTTATATTAAGGGTTATAATCCTAACTGCACTAAAATGCTTGTCATTTTAAATGTCTTAATATCGAGAAGAACTTCAAAAGATTCTCAGAAAGGCAGAAATGTATTCAAATTTAATTTAGAACTTAAAAGAGAAAAAACACCATTCTCTTTGTGCTGAGAACAATGTCAGGCTTGAACAGAGCTGGGTAATAATAATCATAATGGCATTCAGATCTCACTAGCACATTACTCGTAATGATGAATGAATGACATGTCCTATGTTCTGCAGCGCTGCTGTGTTTTATTTGATAATTTAGTTATGCAGCTGGTTCTTACCAACATTACATTTCTTCAAGCAGGCTTTAGCCTCTGGCTACAATCGAATTTGATGAGCTTTAATATTTTTGCAGCTTTATTGCAGTGTCTTGATCTGTTGCTGCTTATTTTAGGGCAGCTCAAGGTACTTAAATTTGGGAGCAAAGTTTAATATTCGCAGCCATCAATAATCCTGTTGCAGCAATTTCACTTACCGTTGATTCTTTGTAGACAGTTTAGTGAGGCCAGAATAACTACATTGCGGAAATTTTTTTTTTTAAAAAAATGGTAAATGCTGTAGGATAACGTAGGTGAACATAAAACTCATGTATAAATTCAACATTAAACACATGGAAAACATTTGTTTAACTCTGGTTGTGATTTATGCATGTATGCATTTATGTATGCATGTATGGATTTTTATAATTGTTTCAATGAAAATAACATTCATTTCCAGCACAGCAATCAGGCCCAGTTTGTTTTATGATTCCTATTTAGTCTTTATGCAATACCTTTAAACCTGCTTGGCTCAACAGCAATGAGATACCAATGTTCCATAACATTGGCATTTTAATGTTACACAGACCCCACTGTGAAATCACCAGTCATACAGCAGGTTAAATCATTCACATATACCAGACTATTATAATACTTTACTCTAAAGACTGATAAAGATTTAAAAAAAAAAAAAACAACATCACCAATGTGATTTTGTAATGCTCTTTCTTTTAAGTGTGCTACTACTTTGTTTCTTACCTGTAGGTGGCACAATAGGCTATCCAGATTGAAACCTCCCAGTGCTAATGACCTAACTCAAAGCAAACCCTGTAATTTGTTGTATTCATTTAAGAAGTTTTGTGTCTGAGCTTTCTAGTTTACCCAATGCAGTGTGGAAACTCCCCCCAAGTTGTGGCTTCACACACAATAACATGCTGCCCTTAGCCAGCCCCAAACTTCATTGGAAATTCAACGGAGATTTCCAGGATTATTTCTCCAGTTCAATGGAGACAGTCAATGACATTTTTGTATTGAAGGAGTGTATTATTGCATTAAACTGTAGTGGGTGACTCGGAAGTGAGAGGTAATGAATCTGGCAGAATTAAGAGCAGTTTCATCTGTTGTGAGTTATCGTTGGAAAATGTTTTATGAATGAAAATTAATCTTTTCTCAATATTGAGTAATAGCATTTTAAACAGAATCTATTTCAGATGTTCTAGTTTCCAGCCATTCAGTAGGATGGCTCCAGTTTTATGTCAATACCTTTGTCAATTTTCAGTGTAAATGACATTCACCTTCAGAAAGACTATTCACTTAATTATTAGACCTAAGTGGATTATAAAAGCATAAACAACAGGGTAGTGATAATATTGTTAGAGACAATACATTTAACACATTGGTTAGTACTCCTTTAAGGAACAATGATCTATTGGAGCATATTATAAATAGGAAAGCACATCAAAAAAGTAAAATACGTTATTCCATAATTGTGTTTTTACAGTACAAAACCGCAGGAGAAATATTATCATCTGTGGTGTTGCTAAGTTACTGCAGTAACCTTTACTTGCGTATTAACTCAAGTGAACATAAAATTCATGTACAGTAAAATTGCCTGCATTTTAAAACATAAAAAATAAAATAATAATAACATATTTAAAGACTATATGTTGTTGTACCAAAGTTTATGTTTTACAAACATTTTCTTAGTGCGGCACACAGTAAGCAAAACATAAGTTATGTTGTTTTGTAAAATTTACATTTACACCAAACAGCACTGGGTTATGTAACAGGGCGGAGGTTGGACGCGAACAGACGGCCCTGTGCACCACAAACGAGCACCGAAGCACAATGCAAAAGAGCCAGCCAGAATCAGAACAGCGGTGTATCACACAACACTGCCCGTTACACATACACGAAAGGGGAATAAGTGAGAAAAGAAAAAAAAAAATACAATTATATAAATGTTACTTTTAAGCATCCAGTTTATTTAATTAATGTATTTTCTTTTGTTTAGTGGCCTGGAATATTTATCAGCAAACATCACTTTTAATTACCGGGTTATGCCAAGTCATGCCCCAGTTTGCCCCACCTCAACTATTAGCTGAAAGTAGCATTTTGTACCATTAATTTCCATTTTTAACAACCATGCACGAATAATGCCTGGGGGAAATATCGCGTGAATAGAAAAAAAAAAATAAAAAACTGCCTAAAAGTAGTTGCTCTGTGCATTGCATGATTCAGGGTTAGGGATAAGGTTAGGGTTAGGGTTAGGATTAGGGTTAGGGTTAGGGCTAGGGCTAGGGCTAGGGTTAGGGTTAGGGTTATCTTCTGCTCAGATAAATAAGAGATGGAGTATGGCGCTTCTGGATCAGATGAGACAGACTCCGCAGTCTGATTGATTAATTTATTATTTTCTGTTATGTTTTCACACTGGACACTAGCAAATTCTTACCTGCAGGGATTATGTAAAGCCCTTTATTTTAGTGGACCAAAAATTTCATGTGTTTATATATTTTTTTTTAAATGTAGCGACTTTTATTTGAGTGTTTTTCACCTACAAATGTGTTTTCTTCATGATGTGGTGTTGCAATAGACACTGCAGCTTTAAAGTTGAATGTTTGTTTTGTGAAAAGATTTGAAATGACAAAACAGCCCTTACAGAAATGTCCCATAGGATCCTATAATGGTACTATAGGACATTATGGAACTAAAACGTTTTTTTAGAGAAATACTAAAGGATTCTTTAAAAAAAAAATATCCTCCTAATGTACTCAAAAGGGTCTCCCTACAGTAGAACTATAGGACACTCTATAGGACTAAAAAGGTTTTAAAGAAATCCTATAGGATATTTTATAGAACTTGACCAATTTAATATATGACTTTCTATGGTTATTTCCGTAAGGGAGTGAACGTACTGCAGGAGCTTTGAATTGTATTTCACCAGTCATTAAATATATTAACTGCACTTCTTGATTCTTTAGCGTGACTGTGTGGTGTGCTCTACCTAACTGTAAAACATAATCTATCTATCTAATGTTACAAATACTCCCTCTGGAATAATGCCTGTAATTCTGGCCCTGCCTGAGTCAATGCCACCTCCACACTTTTGCCTTAATGATAACTTTAGGCACCCCCTGGGCATTAACTTAACAGAATCCAGGAATTGTTAACGTAAGAACTACTTCCAAGCACTAATACACTTTAAAAAAAGAAATATGAAATACTGCATATACTATGAAAATGTCATAACTTACATATTGTTCCAACCTGTAAAAATCATCCATAAGTTTATTTGAGCACTCAAATATAAGATATATGCAGTATAATAAACTAAAGAAAGACTGATATAATGTTATAAAATATGTCATTAACACCATTAACAATAGTTAATAATAATAATAGGATAATATAACAATATAGTGTTATAAGACTTATATCTTGACATTAAAATGTTATTGCAATAAACTTGTTGACCCTCAAAACCTTCAATAACACATGTTTAGATGTTTTTAGAAAAAGGGATTGACATTTTTTTGGTTTATAACAAAATATACCTGTAACGTGAGTGAGTCGTCACTGAATAATAATGAGTCAGACACAGACCACTGTGTGTTGACACGCCGCAGAAGTGCGCAGATTTAATAAACACAGGTGCTGACACTACAGGCAATGGTAGCTGTAGTGTCACATTTAATAAAGAAAACAAAACAAATCTAAAAGTAAATGTTTGCCACTCTCTAAAACACCCTGTATAGTGGCACTAACATAATGCTGCACACATCCTCGCAAGAATAAACGACAGGATCCTCCATGTCACAATACCCTTTTTACCAATGTCCATTTTCTAGAAGATAATTCCCATAGATTTAGGAGAGAAATACTGAATAAGTAATATCTCTGCATTATCATTAGATTTATCTTTAGTTGTTGCATTTTGATTTATGTTTTGCTGGATATATTATGAGCTTATTATAATGGATGTAACAATATGCCTTTGCAAAAACCTGGAAAATTAAAACATATGGTGGCACAGCCCCCCAAAAACATAACTATTTATGAAGTACCCTCCTTCATAAATCTTGGAAATTCAATTAAAATGCCTACCACTCGCCTCACACATAGTTTTGACGAATCAGCTGCAGGCAGAGAGGACATTAACAATCATATGAAATATGGCCTTCCTGTTTTGATGACTTGAGTAAAGAAAAGCAATTGTAAAACAACATTTTATTTTTTTAACCCAGTTTTCTGTGTAAAACTTCTTCTTGATACTGCTTTTTATGATCTGCTGTGATTTTTTATTTTTTTTTTGTGTGAAATACAAATAATAATTATGAAATAATTTATTTTTATTTCTTATGAATATTGTAAAAATTGCAGTATTGGGCTAATTTCACGATTTCCGCTCAGCCTGTGAAATTGGATTTAAACAGGGCCTTATCTATAATTCATTAGAGGTAAAGTGTTGCGGGGGGACAGCTTAATGGTTACCCCCTGGCCAGAACTTAAACAGAAGACATATTTGAGTGCTGCACTAGGATGTGATGACTGAAACAGAAAATGATATACTAAGTGAATCCATACAGAAAGAAGAACACCACAGTTAATAGAACTGTGGTTCATACTCTATCCAGAACAAGGGCGCTGGAACTAGAGGTGTTGGGGGTTCGGTAGCATCTCCTGGCTTTGCATGGCTTCCATCATATATAGGGGTTACAGTTTTTGTTCAGTAACTTTCAGCACCCCCACTTTAAAAATTGTTCCAGTGACACTGATCCAGAATCATTTTAAAAAGCTGGTCTGGGAAGCACTGGTACCGGATCCGCTGCTATACCTCTATGGAAGGATCCCTGGCACCCACCAATTCAACATGTTTTAAGAAAGATGCAGGCTTTAAAGTATTTTAGCTTGAAGCAGTACTTGCATCTAGCACTTGTCATAGAATTTAAACCGAGCGAACATGTGTAGGTCCTGCTTTCTTCTTATTTTTACGGCAAATATGATTAAGCATGTTCTGGTTAAAAAAATTTAAAAAAAAACTACTACATGCTCCTCAAGGACATGAGTCGGAAATTGCGTTTACTGTGTTGGCATAGCGCAGAAAAAGAGATAATGTACTTGAAACAACTTTTTCACTGCTCTTCGTTCTTTATCCTTTAATCCTCAATTAAATGTTGCAAATTTAGGCTGTTCACATGTATGGGAGGGATTAAATGTATGAACTAAATGCATTTGCTTTGACTAATAATATGTTCTGACTGTGTTGGTTCTCCGCCAAGTGGAAAACTGGATGATCCACTTCTAAAGCAGATTAAAAGGAACAAGTTTACACTAGAAATATGAAAGTATTTGTCAACTCAAAGAGTGACTGTAAATAAAACCTTCTCACACAGAAAAACAGGCAGGCAGCAACAATGGCGTGCTAAACCTATTTCTTTCATCACGTTCATATTTTTCCTTTCCAACTTTTTGTTATTCCCTAGCTCATTAGAGACAGGTGTGGCCGTCCTGGACCAATGATAGTGTTCTGACTTATCTTCAGATACACCTAGATCGAAAGTACATGGCAATGGAAAAATAACACCATCCAAGAGTTTAGAGATCAGTTTTATGTTTTTGTGTTTGTTTTGTTAAAGAGCTTATTTACAAGGGATTGAACAATTAGAGATGTGCATTTAGCGACTGTGCGATCTATGTGAACTACCATTGGAAAATGTGTGCATGAGAATCCACCTTTATTTATTATCCAAGTTGTGAGATGTTTTGACTTTGAGTGAAGGACCAACATCTCTCCAGATCCCATCATTGTTAACAAGCCTGGTAAATACAAAAGAAAAAAAAAATCAATAAAGAGAACCTGGGTAGCATGCAAAAAAAGGATTTGTTTATGAACACTTATTTTTCATGAACCGCGTTTTACAGTGCTTTCATTTCAGTCTCAGAAGGGGACAGCACCAGTTGGAAGTAACCTGTTCTCCACCATGTGTAATGATAGTCAGGCTGGTTTGATGTTGAGACTCTAAGATAGTATAGAGATTCCAGACCTGGATTGTGGATACAAGCACAGAGTGCATTGATTTTAGTATTCAAATGCTTCAGACAATATATAGCCATACAGTTCAATAGCATAGATGTCACAGAGTCAGGTACATCCTAAGCATGTCTACATAGCAGTCCACCCTCCTCTTAACTGAGATATTCAACACAAAATAATGATATACTATACATTAATTAAAGGTAAAGTAACCAGTTAGTAAAGGATCATTACAGCTGCCTAAATTAAGTATGGGTTGTTTTGGCACTTGTAGCCTAAATGATCAGCTTCAAATGCCAGCTCATCAACTGGTCCCCACCTACCAAGCTACAAAATTGTAGCAAAATGTCTTTTGCTATCCGCTTAGCCAGTTCATGTTAGTGCATGTGTTTGTGTTTCTAGGTCTTGAGATGAGGTCAAACAGAGTTAAACCATTCACTCTGCCCTCTTGAATGCATGCATCAAGCTGATGGATTACTTATTGTTTCTTTTTACACGTATCTGTGTGGCTAATCTTCAAAATATTTTACATTTGGCAGGGGAAACCTAAATTAAAGATGAAAATGTCCTGTAGTCATCGCTAAGTCCAGTTTTAAATAATTTGAGATCCGTGGGATCTCACATAGGACAGCAACACACTGTTCTAGACCTGAAGCAGTGCTGGATACAGAGCTCTATACAAATAAATACGTACTTTATGACTGCTGTGGTGGCATAACCACATCTGCAGTTTTTATTCTGGATGCAAGGTTTACTTCAGAAAGGTCACTCATCGGTCACACTTTTTTACAGGACACAAACACAGAAGTGTCCTTATGGTACCTAGGCTAGACAAACAAATCCTGTTAGAAATAAGAGAGAACTGAGGAGACAGCATTGTTCACATTTGGCACACGAAGGCCTGAGCTTTTTGTTGGCTCTGTATTCCCAGAAAGATACACTGTCCCGACAGAGGTAAACAGGCCTGAGCCACTGTCTCTGGGAGCGCTGCCAGACTCCCAGGAAAACATTCTGGGAATGATGAGGTAGCAGCCAGCAGCACACTGACAACAAGAGAAATGCAACATGTTAGCATAGCGGTATCTGGAAAGGGGGGAGGGAAACCTGTAGTCTTCTGTTCCTCAACCAAGAAATAAAGCAGGACATTTGGGGAAAACTGTCTTCTCTGGGAAATCTTTTTCATGAATAGGCTCTATTCTATTAACCCTTTATAGTGGGATTCTGTTTTAAATGCTGTCACAAGGCTGTGTAGCTCATTTAGTTAATGAATATATGAAATATATTTGTCCCTGTAAAGCACTGATGTAGATCATTAATCATAAACCATTATGAAAATATACAGTTGTTACATGGCCAAGATTTCTAAGTTGCATCCATTTCCAAAAGAAAGTTGGAATACATACATACATAATACAGTATTACTATACTATTATACTGTATGATTGAAGCCAGGTTTTCGCTCCTGCTTGATGAGAAATCCCTTGAAATATGTCTACAGTTTAGGGACTCAAATTTGGTTACAAACCATTCACTTTCTAGTAGCTCATCTCCCCTGTCATGTTAATTGCTTCATAAGGCTCTTAAGTCTTCAGTCTCTCATTTAGGACTCCACCTACCACACAGATATTAATTGTAGCAGACTATTTTCTTGGTATATTTAAAGAGCTTAAATACAGTGTATCTTATATGTGCCTGAGGAAAAGCATCGGATTGAGAAATAATGAATTGCCATGTTTACCACCAATGAATGGGTGAACTGAGTCATCAAGCTTTTAATACAAAAACAAAAGTCACCTTAAGACTTGGCATTGCTTAGTTATAAGTTAAGTCATGTTGAAATGTGTATCTTAATTGCTTGCAAAAAGCACTCTGATAAATGTAGAATATATAGAACCTTGCTATTTTGTTTTCATGGTATTCCTCTGATGAGATCATCTAATTATTGCTGTCTATGTTGCTATAGTACAGTTTTCCAAAGAAGCTTGGAGCCAAAGATATTTCTGATTATTTTGTAGTTTCTGGATAGGAAAGGCACACCAGCTGCCTGTTACTGGTGCACAGAGAGCAGAAAACAAGACTGAAACTCTCAGTTAGAAGAGAAAACCTGGTAAGTTAAGGGCGACATGAAAACAAACGAGGAAGCCTTCTGCAACATCTGTTTAACCTTCACCCCAGGATAAGTTTTAGCCTTTGTAGTTTTAGGGGATTGTATTTTTTAATCACTTCAAGCCGAATGTCCACAGCTTGGCTCTGTCCACCTAATATTGACACACCTTTTTGTATGTGAAGCTTAAAATAAAACTCTCTGGATCATTCAAATGTGTTTTATATATAATTTCCATAAAAATAAGACTGCAGCAATCGTTCCTTAAATGCCATCATTCATAGCTGTTTACATGTAACTTAAAACTAAGGGGCAGGTGTACTAAAGTGCTGCAGTGGTCGCAAACCAGTTGCAAACGAGTTGGAAGTCTTGGGTGAAATGTACTAAACAAGCGCAATGATATTTGCAACTTTTTAGGGAATGCTGTGCAGCAGTAGTTTCTGTTTGCTGTTCAAGCCTAGATGAATATGTAATTATAGGCATTCCTACATATATTCGCAAAAAGAGGGCAAGATAGTGCAATTGAGGATTCTCAAATATTATAACAAGATGTACGAAAGCTGCTGGCAATTGCGACACTTACAATTGCATCAGTTTGCTAACAACTTTTGAAAGTATGTTTTAAACAGTCGCAATTGTTGCTGGCGTTTCCCAGCCTGCTTTTTCTCATGCGTTGCCAGTTGTGTTCAATGCATTTTTGAAGCGAACAGCCAAATACATATTTTTCCCTAAAACCAGGGTGTACTTACAGGCCTTGAAAACAAATTTCTATGACATTTTTGGTTTCCCTAACGTGTTGGGAGCAATAGACTGCAAACAGTCCCGTTAAATCCCTCCAGCTCATTCTGAACATCTGTATAGGAATAGGAAACACACCTGTTTTATTAATGCACAGGTGATTTGTAATTGTGCACAATTTGGCACTGCATCCCTGAATAACTTAAATAAAAACTGACAGTATACATTTGGCTTATAGGCTACTAATGATGATATAAATTAGTGGTATAATGCAAAATGTGTTGCTGGTCCTTTCAAATTCGTATTAACACAAATTGACCGTCCTCCTGTAAGCATCATAACTTCTTTTGTTTCAAAATTTATTTTGTGTTAATTGTCTAGTCTGCCAAATTATTAATAATAATAATAATAATAATAATAATAATAATAATAATAATAATAATAATAATAATAATAATAATAATAAAAAAAAAATGCTAAAATCATTTAATTTCAATTTAAGTTAATATTTTATCTTTTACACCAATGTGTACAATGCAGCAGCATGATTTATTTTTTGTTACCATACTGGTATCCTACAGGCTAAAGTAAAAGGAAAATGCACTAGGTGTTCATTTGAATTTACTGCTGTACTGTATACTGTATAGGTGTACTGTACAGATTTATATTTTTTACATAATGCAATGTGTAGCCTACCCAAAACAACACGTTAATGTTATTTCAGTGCAACGATTTATACATTTAAAATACATTGAGCACTATAAATGTATATGTGTGCGATTTAATTGTATTTTTTTAAACCCGACGCCCCCTAATGTCGGACAAACATATTCGGTTCAGCACAGATCTACTGCATGATTATGAAAAGCTTTTTGATAGAAACACATTTATTATTAAGGGGTGAAGGTAGGAGGACCACTATAGAATCTGATTGGATTAAACTGCTTTTTCTAGATATACCTAACAGTATTAAATAGGTAAAATGAAGTCAGAGTAGAGTGCATTGTACAGTATGCAATTTTCATGTATGCAAGCTATGGGCAAAGTGTGTGTAGCACAGTAGAGACTTGTTAAGTTTAGGAAGTGACTGTGTGCTTGGCCAGGGCTCAATTCAAACATGTTCTGTAATAATGATCTTCATTTGGTTCGTTGTTGTTTAAGAATCATCCTATGTAACGAATAATGAATCGTAAAGAGGTTTCTAAGTTATCAATTATATTTATATTAAGAGATAATAACCTTCTTAATGCAATTTCCTCATGCCTATTTATATGGATAGTATCTAAAAAAAAGAAGAGCAGCAACAGTGCTTGACAGAAGATTTTTTTTTTTCCCCCCAGCAGTCGCTATCAATAGTTTTCAACCCAGAGGTCTATTACTTGCAGGACTTGTGACAGTGACAGAGACAAACTACATTCTCACAATAAGCTTCATATGTCCTATCATGCTGTTGTATACATTTCACATTACATTTCCTCAACATGATGATTTTAAATGACATGACCTGAAGTATTTAGAATTGATTGAAACCGTTAGCTAGTTTTTTTTTTTTTTTCATTTATCTAAGAGGCAGTTGTGTCATTTGTATTTTTATGCCTTTGTAGCATCTAATTTTAACAGAAACCCAATCCCCTGACATTTTCCATGAAGATAAACTATATTATTTACTGAGAGCGACGTGTGTGAATATTATGTAACTAAAATACCCTGGATAAATAAAAAACACAGCTTTGTTTTTTTCAGCTGGTTTATCTACCACCACATCCTTAATAAACCAACCAATTTTGATGTTGTATTTTTTTTTTTCTAGCTTGTTATAGCTGTGTACCTCATACCATTATGAAAGCACTTTCTCTATACACATACCTTAACAGTGTAATAAAAGTAATTCTAACATAAAATAGCTGCCAAATAAATTAAAGGTATTTATAAGGCTAATGAGTTTCAGGAAAATATGTATTTCACCTTGAGTTATTGAAGAAAGTGGAACATAATGATTCTGCACAAAAAAAGGTTATAAAAACAACTCCTTGTGCAGAGCAGGAATTTGTGGAGAAAAAATAAATTAACCTAACAGACGGTGATCACTGGAAACACAGTGAGCGGTATCGGCTGAAAACACTCCCCACACTCCTCTTGCTATTCCAGTTAAACAAGACTGCATTCCTTCCCATGCCTCAACCTGTCTATTGACTGTCCTTGTATGCAAACCAGCATTTGAATTACCATCCAGAGAGGACATATTTCTACATGTCTGAGAGGTACCCCTAGCAGGTTATTATCTGACCCCTGCATCATTTACACACAAAATGAACTGCCTGTTATGGAAGCATCTGTGTCTCCAGTTGCATCTCCATCTCTTATAGCTGATCATGTCATGGTAGCTCCAATAACACAACAGCTTTCCTCAGGATGCTAGTGGAATATGTGGTGTTTCCATGTTTTCTTAACCTAATCTTCTTAATTGCAAATATAACTACCTGGTTCTCTTCCTCTAAGTTACTGAGGGAAACCCTGTTCTTAAGCTCCCTTTTGCTAGAAAAGGAATTACAGTATATTTAAATCAAAAGTAAGCTTCTTACTGTTTTAATAAATATCAATCCAATTGTACACAGTGGATCAACCGAACATCAACCTGAAGCTTAAACATATGAGCCCAACTCCTGAGTAACGTAAATGTGTAGATAATCCTGAAAACAACTGCTCTTCAAGTCCAGTTAGACAACACATGACCTACTAATAATCCAGTAAAGAGGCAATAAATTATGATTTTGTTTTTTAATCACATCATGTTGTCATCATTATTCAATTAGAACACACTTTTTCGGACACTGATCCCCGAGATCCCTCAGAATTCCACAACCCATATTGATTCCTGACTAAATTCCCAGTCATAAAAGACTATTCTTGGAGACATTAAGCTTTAAGTTAACTGTTTTTTCAAAACTCTATTGGCAAACCAAAAAAAAAAAAAAAAGCTCTACGGAGTTCTTGTAGGACGTGAAAAATTACATTTAGCATTGGAGTAAGATTAAATGTAGCAGTATACAAAGAAAGTCTTTAACTGGCTCTGACTAGATTTCAAAAGCCTGTCGCTGGACTTTCCCTTCTAGTGTTTCCAGACTCTGAATCATGTCTGTTCCTCTTGTCGGGGAACCCATTATGCTTCTTTTAAAGACAAACAAAAAGTACAGTGTGCCAGAAGTCATATTGGTGGTTTAAGCTTCACCCCCTGCATAATCTATGACTACCCACTGCAGTGACTAATAGAATGAGCTAGGATTCAATATTTTACAGTTCCAATCAGGGTAGTTCAGATAATAAATTAGTATTTCTGATTAAAAATGTCAACACTACACATCTGATCCGACCGATCAGAATACAATAAAATGTTGAAAAGTTTAAATTCTTCTGATTGCTAAGTTGATCGACATTTCAGAACTAGCAGTTTGGTATTGCTTCTTAGTTTGGGCAGGTAGGTGCTACAGTACCTGTAACACCACCAGAACCAACAGAATCCAGTGCACAGGCATACAGAGTGACCTCACAAAGGATTAGATCTGAAAAGACTGTAGGAGTCTATAATAAAAGTTTGGAGAAGGAGATAGTCCTCATGTACACCATGAGTGTGACAGGGACAGATGGATGAACTGACAGCCACATGGACACCTTGCATGCAAAAAGGTTCACTATTTTGAAAAAGGACCCTAAAACAATGCTCTGTACTGGAGCAAACAGTTTTTTAAATTATAAGCACATGTGTATATAGAAATTAAAGGCCCGGAGAAACAGATTGAAATAAACAAATTCCACTTAACAGGGAATAACCTGTTTGTAGTTGTGCCAAGTCCATGCATGCTGATTATTCTGTATTTAGTACCAATTGGAATATTTGACTCCACAGCCAAAATAATTATTTGAATAAAGTGGTACTCAATTATAGTTAATTACTGTAATGAAATTAATCATGTTTAGTGGTCCTCTAATTAAGCTAATTGTGTAGTATTTTTATGCAATGCTCCCATCATGCTTTTGGGTTTAACCAGAGCTATACTATACCTAAGCATACCCATTCTAATTGATATTTTGTGCAATATACTGAATATGTAACACAGAGGTTAAAAGAACTATACGGTTACGTACAGAATGTTTGGTTAAGCCTTTTGTCTCTGATCCACCCACTAATTTTTTAGGAATGTAATATAGCACTGATAAAAGCATGAGTGTGCCTGCATCACTAGGAGGAACTGATTTTGTTTGTTA
Organism: Polyodon spathula; assembly: GCF_017654505.1. NCBI lineage: Eukaryota > Metazoa > Chordata > Actinopteri > Acipenseriformes > Polyodontidae > Polyodon > Polyodon spathula. The sequence goes on along the minus strand of NC_054545.1, from coordinate 31,097,527 downwards.
AGTTAATTTTATTGTAGCCTTGCAGTTGTTCAGGAGGGGGAGTGAGAGATCCAGCTCACTTTAATAAATGGAACCGTGTTCATACCCAACCTGAGCATTCACATTTTGCTTGCGTTTCTTGCTGCCTGCTGTTCCTTACGTCAGCTGTAACCGTGTCTTCCTCTGGGGGCCTGTGAAACTCGCCACCCCATTTTGAATGTTTGTCTGGGTCACCTCAGGATCTCCCGTCGAAACAGAAAAGACCAAACACTACAACACTCCAGAGCTGTTCACACTCCAGCCTAATGAATGCCTTTTCATAATAGATGAAAACATACAAGAAAGCAGACAAAAATGTGCTTAGTGTTTTAAAATGTGTGTCCAAAGCATGGTCTGGTTTTAGGAAGTGTCTATATGGAGTTACAATGGTTCATTGACTATGCTTCTTCCATCAGTGGGCTGGGAAGTGTGTCATTTTGAATCGTAGTATAAACTCAGCTCCATGCAGTGAGTGAGACAAAGAAGATGGAAAGCCCTTTGTGCTTTGGCTGCTAAGCTGGTGGTGTAACTGGGAAGGGCAGACAACTTTCACTTCCAAAAACACATGTCACACCACAGCCTGCCTGCCAGAGACAATGCATGCAGGGCTTGTTATGCGATCGCAGTAAAGTCTTCTAAGAATGGCCATAATAAAAGTATCAACTCCACTTGGGAAACTTGTAAAAAGTAATTGGCTTGCCAAATGTCAATTAGAAAACATTTCAGCATATTAACTCCTTTTCATATAATGTTTATTTTAATGTTTATTTTTTTGGTGGTTTATTTTTATGTAAGGTTGCTGAGTATTGCTGTGACCGTATGTTGCAATATATGTATATATTTAAAATAATTGCTATAAAAGTTCAATGAATAAGCATTAACAACAGCACTGTTAGACAAATGTATATAAATACTTATTACTGAACAACAAATGTTTTAGTTATGTTGACATTAGAAGTCGATAAAGATCATACAATAACTACCAGCCCATTCTAAAATATTTAAAAATTCTATTAAAAAGAGCAATATAACCTAAAATATTGTACATCTAAAGATGCAGATATGTTTCATTAATTGCAAAGTTGTTACTATTTAATTACATGTGTAATTACAAAATGAAAGTTTAGAAGATACTGAATCCATCAAATCTAACAAAAAAAAAAAAAAATTGATAACTATTATGTAGAAGCTTTGTGAATATTACAGACCAACGTTTGTAATTAATGACACTTACTGTGTCACCATTAAAGTACATACAAACTTTAATATGTGAGGGATATGATCACCTACAAAACACATTGTGGTTAAAGAACACAGCCCCAGAAAGTGTACAGTAATTGAAAATGATGCAAATTAATTTATAAAAAGTCAACGATTTTCACCAAATCAAATGATGAAGCATGAATAATCCATTGAGATGCCTGGAGGTATCATTTCAGTATTTAAATGATTAAAATGAGAAGCTGATAATTGCTATAATATGTTGTCTGTGCAATTCCGATGCTCCGCCGTACACGACAAGACAATTTAAGCATGCTATGGACACTGGGTGGCTAAACAGATTTAACTAGGCCATTAGGAAAGTGGGTGTGTTTGGAACCTATGTGATGTCACACTGTGCTGATGAATCCAGCTGTTGTATCAGTCACTGTGCTACAGAGTACAGTTATTGACGTTATATAAACAGTCCGTGTTACATCCAGTAGCAATCAAACTAGGTTAAATAACATCCTTAGACTGTCATTACACCTGTATCTCCAGAATCCTACCCTGAGACCTTTCGAGTAATCTTTCAATCATTTTTGCATTGTGTCTGATCATTGTTACAGCCATGCTAAGAAGATAATGGAAACTAATAGTTAAATAAAGAGCACTGCAAAGTGTATTATCAGGAAGGTTGTCATGACAATAGAAGTACTGAACTTGATTTGTACCTCTGTGCTTATGATTTCACTATGCTTACAAGTCTTCATATTGATGGACTCTCAAATGTAATATTGAGATAAGAAGCAGAAATGAAAATTAAACTTACTTAGGAGCCACTCTGGATTTTTTTGCTTTCTCATTTGAATATTTTATAAAGTGAGAAGACTTTTCTGAATTTTTCATAAATATTTTAAACAGTGATAAAAAAATACCTTATTTTTAAAAGAAACCCATTCTAATTATTTATAACACCCTAAAAAGGCAGTCACTTTTTTTTAGACATACCAACACATTAAATACTCCAGGTCAACCGCAAAAGAAGGGATTTCAATATTTGAATACAGTATGTGTGGAATGATAATTCCCCAACCGAATAAAGCCTTAGGTTATAACACTTCATAATGAGAAGTCATATCCAGTCTGTATGTTGTATCTGAATAACTAAGTCTCAGTACTGTGTGTGTTCTTAAGTGCTTCAATATTGCAGCTGGACCACCAGTTACATTATGACTGGGTCTAGAGTTTATAGGGTCAATAGTAAAGTCCGTCTGGGACCGATTGTATATTGCTAAACTTGTCTGCTGTGGTGTGCACAGTATTTAGATTTAATCATTAGGAAAACGCAGTTGGACCTTGGTTTTTAAGAACCCAGGTAGGTAATTCTTCCTTGGTTTTTAATACGTACAAAACAATCCATAGCAGTCCACCTTCACAATCATGTGAAGTCTCATCCAGTGTTGTGTTTTTAGACTGAATGTATCAGTCTAAGCATTGCTTTTGTGTTGCACTTAAATCATACAAACAGCAGACATAGTGCTATATCTACAGCCTTAAAGCGTTTACTAGGAAGCCATTCTCTGGTCTTTTTTTAAAGATTAGTATCTGCAACAGCCAATCATACAGACCCTAGAGCCAGGGCCAGACTCCTGCACACGGTTTAACTGAAGCAACTATACAAGGCAGGTTGTGATTACTCTTCCATAAATGCACTTACTGGGTGTATCACCAACGAAAAAGTATATGACAAAAAACATTGAGTAATTTCTCTTCAAAAGGTGCAGCATTACTGGTTGATACTTGTGTTCTTTGTACATTCTTATAAGTAAACTTTGAGTCTTGGCCAAGCCAGAGCTTGTGTTACAGCCACCCCCTTGATTGCATATAGATCACACAGGTAAAGTGTAATCATTCAGGCTCACTGTTGCTTATGCCCAAAGACAAGTCATGCGACAAAAATTGAGACACAGACAAAGGTTACGAGAAAAATTTAATTAAGTAGAATACAGTATTTTAAGAGTAATTTTTATTTAAGAGTGTAAATTTACATTGATATAAGTTCTTTGTCAAAAAGATACCATAATTAGTGGGCATAATGTTAGGGTTTAATAAGAAAATCATTCAAACTTATTTGTTTAAAAGGTACATAAAGTCCTTTTTATTTTATTGTGTTATATGTTCCCATGTGTTGCTACAACTGTTTACGTAAGGTGTGTGTATTGTTTTAATTTTTAACTTTTTACATTTTGACCACTTTTTTAACTTTTAAATTGCATTCCCTGCTTCAAGATGGCTTCCCATGTACCTACACAGACCTCTCAGAACTACATTTCCCATCATCCGCCTGCTCACATATGTAACTGAGATGGATTTACCAGGTAGGCTTTATTGAAGGTTTCCATCACTAAATGTAATCGTCTGGACCTGAACTACAACATATCCAGGCAACACTGCCAAGCTGAATATACTACAGCTAAAGCCCACCACAGACTGTGATGGATAGGACTAATTTTTATCTGTTTCCAAACTTATTTTAATTAAAATAGCAGATTAAAAACAACACTATTCAACCGCAGGCTCATAAAGATCTCAAGATTCTAAACCATTGAAAAAAATATACATACTAATAAAATAGAAATTAACCCTTTGATATCTTGAACATGTCATTTTGTGCTGCTGGTGCTGCTCTGCTCTGCTGTTTGGTGACTCACTGGAATAGCATAGCATTCAATTTGTGATTCACAGCAAAACAAAAATGAAAGAAAGATAAAAAGAAGATGCTAGCAAATGATTCTTCAAAAACACTTTGTGGTTACTGGTTAGACTGAGGTAATTTACAGTGACTAGATCTGGTAGGAACAATATGTTGTTTATTATATTAAATAGCATGCATTCCGGAATGGCGCACTGAGGTACAGGCTACCGCTGAAGAGATAAATAAATTCATGAATCTATTAAGGTAGTTGAAATTGGTTATGGATCATATTTCATACGAACAAGACAGAAAGTATTTCTGAAAACAGTTCAAAACACTAAAAGGTATTGCAGTTATTATATTAGGTTTTATATGTAGGGAAACATTGAAGCTAATAGGAAAACATTACAAGTCATGTTTATTCACTTATTACTGCTGTCTGTAAAATTATGAGGACCAGGCATGACAAAATGAGGTAACTCTCTTGAACCCAGCTAATTTAGTGCATATTGTAAAAGCTATGAGAAAAAAGATAAATATTTGAAACAATTAATATCAAATAGTTGCTAATACCTTTTATTCTCTAATATAAATGCATTCTAGTAAAACTCTAAATAATAAGGTCTAGACAACAGGATATCCAAAGCCAACATGTTACGATGTTTTTCTTCTTGGGAATTGAAATAACTGTCTGTATATTGCTTAATTTATATTGAAAATATATTATATTGGGAAAAAAAATGAAATATGTAATATGTATCAAAACCATTGCTAAAACAAACACAGTTTAACAGAATATAATTTTTATATCATGTTAAGTACTAAAAACTAAATTCTTCTGGTAACGCTATATTTGAACTGGATTTATAACACTTTCATAAAGGCAACATAAAACCAGATTTGTACATAATTAGTCAGAATCACTGAAAACGGATTTATCATGCATGAGTATTCATAACATTGTTGTCAAATGTGTTATCTTAATATAACTACAATTTTACAAATGATGACGTTTAATAGATCTCAATTATTACAGTAAAATATTTTAATGGTGGTGAGTCACAGACATGCACTTCAAATATCACATTTTCAAATACAGTGTTTTTGGTTTGTATCAAATCTGTTGAAAACACGTTATGATATGCTATTGTATATTGGTTTTCAAAGTGATTGGCAAGGATTTTGCCCAGACACTTAAACAGCAAGTGCTATATTTCTAAAGTTGAATATCTTTTTTCATGTTCAATGCTGCAGTTTTTATTTATTTTTTAAATCCAACAACAGAATGATCAGGTTTTCACTTTTCCAAACTACACTGTGTTGCTCAGAAAGCTCAAAGCTCAAAGCTTGTTCTAAGGAAATTAATTCTTCAAATTCATTGTTTGATTTAGGGTTGCCAGATTTGTGGAATACTTAGAGTGCACCCTCTGTTTTTTACAGTGCATGTAGTCTACCTTTTAAGATGTCATTATAGCATACAAATAACTGACACACCTTACAAATTACCACCATCACACATTTCAACCAGAAGTGTGTCAATGCCAAGTTCTTAAATTGCTTTGGTTTATCAAGCGTTTAAAACATATGTTGGTTTCCCCAGTATATGTAAGAAGCACTTGTAAACTACGTTATAAATTAAACTTCAAACTTCAAAAAGTCACTAGTCACTACCCAAATATACAAAGTAACATAAGTTATCTTCAATTTTAATGAAATGCAATATAGTAAAATTGATAAGCATGTTGAAATGTTTTGTGTTTGCTTTTACTTCTCCTTTGAAGTTTGTTTTTCCCTGCAAAGCATATTGCTATTAAAGATTGTCTTATTTGCATACAACTTTTTTTTAATGGAATAGTTCTGTCCCCTGTACATTTAAAGGACATTTTGTTATTTAAATCAAGTTTGAAGTTCTGACTGGTTTTGAAAAGTTTCTCAACACTATTACGGGATTGAAGCAACCAGAATTTGGAAGACATCTTTACAATGGGTGGTTGTAGAATATTTCAGTTTTGATATTGTACAGGTGGTCTGTTTACTCAAAAACATTTAAAATAAAAACTAAAAAATCAACACAAAAATTGATTAAAAGAGACCCAGGAATGTTATAAAGGAACGTTTTAAAAATACTCCGAATTCCGTTGTGGGACTGTATGAAGGGTTGAGACAGTGCTACATGTTGACAGCCAAATAATTAGAACCTCAAATTGCTCCCAGCTGCAGGGTACTCTAACCACAAACTCTTTTGGAAAACTTTTTATTAAGTTTATTAAGTGAGGGCCCACATTATTTTACCGTGGTGAAAGCGTCTGACAAATACATCTCTAAAATGCAACATTGGATCATTTAAAACTTTGTTTATGAGGATCCGCTTGACGAATGTCAGTGGTTTTCTACCTACTTTTTATTTTTGACAGATTCCAACAGATGTGGACTTCTACATTAGTAATCCTCACCTTCTTAAACCACAGTATTTCATAAAACAGTCATCTGTGAACATGATGTGGAAGGTGGAGGAGCTTTGCAGGGTGATGGAACTGAAGTTCAATATTGTTCTTTTTTGACTCTTGAGAGAAGAGTTAAAAACACAGGATTTTTGGCATTGGCATGAAAGAAACCATTGACTAATTGACTGTTTATTTACTTGATTCAACCTCAGAACTGCACAACACATCCTAGTTTGGTTTCTTTATTGCTTTATAAAAATAGACATTTTGCAACCCACTCAGTGGGTTTGTTATTTGCAAAGCAATATTGACTGTTTTTATTTTTATTATTTTGGTTTTAAATATATTTTCTGTATTTTTAAAAGCAGTAGAAGCTGCCATCAAGAACTATAGAGGTGTTGAACACCCCATAGTGGTCTAGCCCTCTGACCACAAACCAGTCAGGGAACTGAAGGCTGCAGTCTGCACAGTAAATATATTAATAGTTAGTATTGCATTGCCTTGTATGATACTAATCAGGTTTGGCAGTGAATTACCCATAACAACACAGGGGGGGATATTTTACTGATCTGCCCTATAACCCTACTCCTAGCCTTCACTTTCTATTGTATTTGTAATAGTGTTAAGTGATGTGGATCAGTAAGAGAGCCATGGATGAACTCTATACACTAAATTTCTGTTGTTGTTGAAATGATCAATATGCTGGATTATCAGAAATTATTTTTGATACAGATGGGAGGGATTGGATACACTGCAGTGGAGATATAGGGTATATTGAAAGCTAACGAATTGTACAATATGTGTCTAATACTTATCTAACCTATATAAAAGTTTACCCATGGGGCAGCTTAAATCAGTTTCAACAAGCTGTTTTAAAACTAGTAAACCCGCTGTGCCTCTGTGTTGAATAATGTTAAAAAGGGGGTCAATAAATAGGCCAAGGGGGGAAATATTATTAGGACTGATACAGAGTTAAAGAACAGCAGCAGTTCGATTCACAGCTACTCATGCAGCTCAAAGAGACCCCAATAGAAGATACAGACATCAGTAGATTGAACAGTGCATTTCCGTTAGACATGTTACATTTTTTGACAGATAGTAGTTCATACAGGTCAGGTATCACTCTTTTTTGGTACAGATAAGGCAAAAGCTCATTCTGTATGAGGGAAATGTTTTAGATTCTTCTAGTATAATCAGTACATTTCAAAATAAATGCTCTGGGCTATTTTTTATAAAATCTAAATATGGCCCTGTTACAGAGATGGCCGAAGTGGGTGGCATCAGAACCAGGAAATGAATACACAAAACAGGAAGGATGAAATGAAATGAAGATGGCGCTTTCTTGTTCCCGTTTATTGTAAAATAAAACAGTTTTAACAGACAGAAAAACAGGACACGGCACTTTACGCCAAAACAAATAGACATAAACAAAATAAACTACACAGACAACACACGGTGTGCAGATATTTAACTTTACGTTCTTATTCACCATTATCTAATACCTCCATCTCCAATCCCGTTCTCCACTCACTGAACACCCAACCGCGAGTATGTGAAAACGTGTATCTATATATACTGTTGTGCTTGGATTCAATTACTAATTAATTATTTACTTGAATCCCAGCACGTGAATTAATTATGTGCAACCTCGTGCTGACATTTTAACTACTTTAAATGTACATGAAGTGATATACAATCCCTTGCCTAATTGCAAATATACATTTGAAACACTTGTGTTACAGACCCGTTTATATCCCGTGTACCAATGACTATATACCAACATTTAACAAACCACACGCAACATAACAGATAATATACACAGGGGCGGGCACTTTGTCACAGGCCCTACATAGGCAATTTGGAGAAAATATCTTTATAAAAAAAATTTAAAAATCTACAATACAATATTACTGACACATCCCCAGTAGAAAGTGATCAAGTTTCTTTTAACACATTAGACATTATCAGCACATTTACAGATTAATTATTAATTATATTGGAATCGTACTAAAGTGTTAGCAAAATATTTTCATGATAAAATAATAGTTTTATTGGGTTTCAGTTTTCCATATATAAATGATTAATAATGATACATGCGTTTCAAGGCTAAATTATTTATAGCAGCATGTTTTAAAAAGCAATACTACTGTGATCAAAGCTATCACACAGGACTGCTACTAACTTGTCTTGTTTTTTTTACAGCTTCTATAAAAATAGATTTAATTGCAATAAAGCCTCTTAATTAATGCGTTCTAAATGGATCATACTTCAGTTATACCTTAGTTGGGGTCATGTATTTGAAACAGAGATTCTTTTTTTTATGCAGCCAGCTGATTAAGTGGAGCAGGGTTTTATCTTCTGAATGTGTTTGATACTTTCAAAAAGATTTTTAATTACAGAAGAATCCGCTGTACCAGTTTTATATATTTCTAGTACCAAATATCAATTTTTGAAGTTCAAAACCTAGTACCTAATTTTAATACACGATGGAGCAGGTGCAGTACTGTGACAGCACTTCATTAGACTGCGTAATTATGTCAAATATACTATCAAGTAGGTTCTACTGAGCAAGCTGGATCCACCTGATGGAATTGAACCAGAAAAGCAGTGTCCAAGGACAATTCAGTGGTGAAAAGCAGTGTCCAAGGACAATTCAGTGGTGAAAAGTAGTGTCCAAGGATAATTCACTGGTGAAAAGTGGTGTCCAAGGACAATTCACTGGTGAAAAGCGGTGTCCAAGGACAATTCACTGATGAAAAGCAGTGTCCAAGGACAATGTCACTGCACCACACCCAACTAAACAGCAGCAGTGTCCAAGGACAATTCCACTGCACCACACCCAACTAAACAGCAGCAGTGTCCAAGGACAATTCCACTGCACCACACCCAACTAAACAGCAGCAGTGTCCAAGGACAATTCCACTGCACCACACCCAACTAAACAGCTTTAGATTTAGATGGGTATCAACAGCACACACATTCTTAGGCCACCTGTAACAAAGGTCAAAACACAGGCCTATATTTTCCAGATTTTTGTTTTTATTCAAGTTTTTATCGTAACCTTTATTTTCTGTTGCATCTAACCTATTGTTCCCTTCGGGGGTTATAACCAAGGGAGGTGTCTTTTCAAAGTGTCTTTTCCTGTAAAACATTATTATTATTATTATTATTATTATTATTATTATTATTATTATTATTATTATTATTTATTATTATTATTTATTTTATTTATTTATTTATTTATTTATTTATTTATTACTTACATTGCCCTTACTGTTTATGAACATTCTGCATGGTTCTGGGTTACTCTAAATATGCCTTTACTTGGTTTTGACCAGATCCAGAGAATTCTAAGTGCTGAAATGAACATCCTTTGTCATCATTGTCACATGATTCATTGAATCATGTGACAATGAGACCCTATATCTCAGTCAGGTTTTTCAAAAGGAGCTAGATCCATGTGGATGCAAACAACGCAAGTGTGAGTTGAATTAACAGGGTCTCTCGTGGGAGAGTGAACTATTTGGCTGATCATGTTCCGATCCTGTTCTTTTCAAATGATCAAAATGTGGTTTTTTTCCCTCCTGTGATCAGATCAAAGTAGGAAAATGTATCTCATGAAAATCACCTTTTTTCTTGCTTACCAGGGGATGATCTCAACACTATTAAATATTGGTGCCTGTGGACCCCTTGAGTCATAATTCCTGTATTTTCCTCATCCAAGGTTAACTTTGTGCTCTACATGAAAGAGCATTGCACAGGAATGTTTGTTATTGATATAAGATTAAAGATGTCTCCCACAGCAATTACTCTAGACAGCATACATCAACCCAGTGACTATATACAGAAACTGATAACTGTGAGCATTTTAGTTTTGTTTAGAAATATGTCTCTAAATCCATATTTAATAACATATATATTTTAACAAAAAACGCAAATCTGTCACCTTTAAATTATGGTTTTTCATTGAATATCATAGGAAAAATATTGGAGAAGCTTTTCATTATTTTTCAACTATTGTTGTACAAACACTTTATAATAAATGTCAGAAACTGGAATGATGTTACTAGTTTAAAAAAGGTAAACTTATGCTATATGAAATATAACATCATAAGAATGTTATGGGTTATTTAGTAACTGTAAAACTCTTTGTTAATTAGAAAAACAAACAAAAAATTGTACCTTGAATAGGTGTCTATTTAACCCTCTGAAAAAATTGCTGTTACCATGTGAAAGGCAAAGGTGTGGTTGCGTGTGTGTGTGTGTGTGTTTTAGTACAGATGAGACACAAAAGATCTGCAATCCAGGACACACATTTACTGCAAGAGAGCCATAATCACTGAAAATAACTTCAAAATAATGCAAACAAAGTATTTTCAATTGATCTCATTGATAACTGTTGAAATGAATGTTAAAAATGGCCCTGGACACCCTTTTGCACACCCGACATGATGTCCCTGTTATTTTAGAGTGTTACTGAAATAGTGCAACACTAAAACAATGTCAAGGTAAAGTGCGCTAGAGTGTGACCTCTTAAAACCTCTTGAATAGGTGAATTCCAGCCAGTCAGTCTCTTTGGAACTGTGGAACCCTACCCAGCTACCTGCAGGGGCACGTGCTGTGGAATGTATTCCAATCACAGGATTTTACAAGGCAAGCTGGGAAGGATTTTTTATTTTGTTTTGCTTTTGCTTCATATCACTGTAACTATAAACAGTCCTAGAAATGAGATGAACCATCAAAAAAGTATTGGTATCTGAACCACTCCCTCTGAATAAATATTGATTTTAAAATACTATAATATTTAAAAAAACAAAAAAACTTTCTTGTTGTACAACGAGTACTGATGGTTCTAGCATTGAAGATTTTTCACTTTCATTTTCACATTATATATATATAAATATATATATATATATATATATATATATATATATATATATATATATATATATATATATAATTGAATCTCCTTTTGGAATCTTCCTTGCACTCCTGCAAATCTAGCAACAGAATGACGATGTCAAAAGGTTGCTAAGCAGATGCAGAACTGCAGATCTAAGGAAAGCAATTCTTTGAATTCAGCTGTTCATACATTGTACTTGTTATATAAACAGAATATTCCATGAACTTGCATGCAGGTCTTTGTCTGTGTCACCCATGGGATATGGGTTACCTGCTATCATACTACCAAGCAGGTGAACAGAATTCACCAAAAAAAATGCAATTTGGAAAAACAATGGTAAGAAATATTGTATAATTATTGTAAGCATTATAAAATGTTAGGTATGAGTAAAATAAAATTAAAATTAAAAAACCCTATAGTGCCATTTGTAGTTGTATCTTCTTTAATCAGGGTATGCTATTTCTCTACTGTGTTTTGCATATGTTCCATGCTGCTCTAAAAGTCTCTATTAGCCAGACATTAAGTCCCTCTTTTGTATAAATTCTCACTGGACTGAACCTAACCCTTTAGAGCTCTGCTCCTCTGTACTAACAGACTCTTCATTACTCTGCAATGAACGATATTTGCCGGTTTACCTCCAGATGTCCTCAGAGTGCAGTTTCTAAACAATGCTTGCCATCTCACTTTTATACCAGTGCATTGACTCTCCTTTCTGAAGTTTTGTTGCCTTGGTGATGGCTCTATTTTTATATTATATGTAGCTTTCAATTGGACGTTGAGTGAAGCTATGAATATATATATATGAGATGTATGAAATACGAGTTTGCAGTTGTAATTTGGTATGCTGTATGTTACCAATGCATAGTGTGACTGACTGTGTACTGTAAAGGTTTCATCATATTCATGAAACATGTTATTGCTCATTATTGTTCATGAAGCATGTTTATCTGTACATGTATCAAAGACTGTTATTTAAACGTAGGCACATAGAAGCAAAATGCAGCTGAATATTTGTTAAACTAGGGAAAGCTTTGTCTAAGTCACATGCATACCTTACTTGTATTTGGATTAGCATTAGTTTACCTTTAAAAATGAGTCCTGTCCAGAAAAGGGGTATTTAAGGGTTGTTTCTAAAATGTAATTGTCTCTCTTAACTATGTAAAGTTAAACACTTGATAGACATTAATACGATCTATTATTTTTCACAGAAGTATAAACACAATCCATGATTCCCATTGTTATTTACAAGATATTCCTATGCAATAATTATAACCCATGGGTACCTATCTATCTATCTATCTATCTATCTATCTATCTATCTATCTATCTATCTATCTATCTAAGAAAATATAAGCTAGATATCTAAGAAAATATAAGCAGAACAATAGGAATGAATTAGAACAATAGGAATTAATTAGGCTAACATGCTTTATAGCTAATTACAGAAGTGGATGTATTCATTTTGCTTTGAAGTGTGTCCTTGAATAACAGCCTAAGACAGCAGTATATCAGGTACAAACTTTAATTTAAAAAAGAAAAAGAAAGCATTGTTAGAGCTTTAGTAAAGAAATAAAAATGTAATACCCTTAAAAAGATCTTTTTTTTTTTTTTTTGGGGGGGGGGGGGGGGGTGTTAAAATTTTCTTTTTCAAATGTGATTTTGACACATCCCTTATCGTTATCTTTATCTCTTTGGCACATGTCTTGTTTCTACAGAAAACCCCAGCATGCCTTGCTATCAATTAGCATATACATAAACACTTCTACCTGTGTGTCACATGATAAACAGACCAATTTTGATTGTTGACAGATTATTTAAAAAAAATGTTTCTTAAATGCAAAGCACATTTAACATGCACAGGGACAATGGCAGGGTATCCGAGTTGGGCAAAACTGAGACAATTGAAAAAAAAAAAAAAAGACGATTGATTTGGTTTATCTTTTTCTTTATTGCAATCACTATTTAAAGATAAAGACTGTATGTTTGTTTCAGGTGCAGCTGTAGGTTCAATCGGGTTTGTTGGGGCTATTTGCTGTGAGCGTGAAGGTAGAACTGTCAATAGTAGCAGCTCTGAAAAGTGGTATATCCACCCGATTACAACTCGTCAAAACCTCTTAAATATGCATGTCCAAAGTTCTCGTCATATGTAGCACAATGAGGGTTGTAACTGTCTGTACTGTGCTGTACTTAGCACCGTGCTAAGGCTAGGAGTGTGGTTGGCACTGGATTAATATTGGCAATCGACCAAGCAAATGATAGTGCACACATATTGGCATTGTATTTCCACTGGCACCTCTGTGGTACCTGATACTATCTGCAACTGCAAATATTTTTTATAGCAACAAAAGCTCTTATCAGCCATTTGTGGGTTTAATTAAATACATATTTGGCCATTCCATTCCACAATGTTTGAAATTTTTACTACCTTTGTAGTTAACTAGGGGGTGTGGTTATAGTTCCAGGGATGTGTACGTGTGTATATATACAGTGCCTATAGTAAGTATTCACCCCTCTTGGACGTTTTCAGTTTGTTGTGAAATCCTGAAATCTTGATGCATTTAAATGGGATTTGTTTTTCCTTTGATTTACACAACCTACTCAACACTTTGAAGAGGCAAGATAATTTTTATTGTGAAACAACAGTTAATGAAAAATAAAAAAACAAAACTGAAATGTGGTTAGATAAGTATTCACCCCATTGAGTCAATCCTTGGTAGGACTTTGGCAGCAATTACAGCTGTGAGTCTTTTGGGGTAAGTCTCTACCAGGTTTGCACAACTGGATCATACAATATTCACTTATTCTTCTTGACAAAATTGTTCAAGCTCTGTCAAATTGGCTGGGGATTGTTGGTGGACAGCAATCTTCAAGTCTTGCCACAGAGTCTCCATCAGATTCAAGTCCGGGCTTTGACTGGGCCACTCTAGGACATTCGCTTTCATGTTTTTAAGCCACTCCAGTGTCGTTTTGACTGTGTGTTTGGGGTCATTGTCCTGCTGAAAGAAGAATCTCAGTCCCAGTCTTAGGTCTTTTGCAGACTGAAGCTGGTTTTCCTCAAGGATTTGCCTGTATTTAGTTCCATCCATTTTGCCCTCTACCCTGACAAGCTTCCCATTCCCTGCTGGTGAAAAGCATCCCCATAGCATGATGCTGGGTTAGGCCAAATATTTCAATTTTTGTTTCATCGAATCACAGAATCTTTTTGCCACATCTTTTCAGAGTCTCCCACATGCCTTTTTGCAAATTGTGGGATTTTACATGGGCTTTTATTCAGAAATGGTTTCCTTCTTGCTACTCTTCCATACAGACCAGATTTGTGGAGTACCTCAGCTGTTGTTGACACATGGACATTTTCTCCCGTCTCAGCCATGGAACTCTTGGCCTTTTGGTGGTTTCTCTGATCAATGCCCTTCTTACCTGGCTGCTCAGTTTGGGAGGACAGCCTGCTCTAAGCAGATTCTGGGTGTTGCCGTACACCTTCCACTTCTTAATGATTGACTTGACTGTGTTCCAAGGGATATTCAATGCCTTTTAAATCTTTTTACATCCCTCTCCTGATCTGTGCCTTTCCACAACTTTATCCCAAAGTTGTTTTGAAAGCTCCTTGGTTTCTTCATGTTAGCATCTTTGCTTTGAATGTACTACCCAACTGTGGAACCTTACAGAGAGCGATGTATTTAATCTGAAATCATGTGAACCACTTTTATTGCACACAGATGGACTCCATTTAACTTATTGTGTGAATTCTGAAGGCAGTTGGTTGCACCTGAGCTTATTTAGGAGTGCCATAGCAAAGGGGGTGAATATTTATCTAATGAAGACTTTTCAAGTTTTTATTTTTAATTGATTTGTCGTTGCCTCCCCCCCACCCCCCCCATTTTTATCAAACATTGAAAGTGTTGAGTATGTTGTGTACATCGAATCAAAATCCCATTTAAATGCATCAAGATTTCAAACTGTGAAATATCCAAGGATGGTGAATACATCCTATAGGCACTGTGTGTGTGTGTGTGTGTGTGTGTGTGTGTGTATATATATATATATATATATATATATAATACATGGGCTTCAGTGAGTTGCAGGAAAAAAATTCCCAGCTAGGGTTTCTGTGACATCATAAATTACTGGACCGAAGGTCGTGTAATTTATAAACTGTCACAGAAACCCAAGATGGCATTGTTTTCCTGTAACTCACTGAAGAGGCCTTTCTGTTATTTTTTTTATAATACATGGATACCCATGTGTGTGTGTGTGTGTGTGTGTGTGTGTGTGTGTGCGTGTGTGTGTGTGTGTGTGTATGTGTGTGTATGTGTGTACAGGTCTAGCACAGGCCGAATCCATCACACCACCTGGTCACAGCGGTGCTTGAGGCCAGTCTTCCAATGGTCAAGGTCACAAGGCTGGGACTGGCTGTGGGGGAGAAGGCCACAGCATTCACTGTTGCTACTTTTATGCCCCCAAAGCAGATGTTAATAGGTTTGTGCAGCTTTGTCAGTTGTACTTTGCAGCATAATTAAAATAACTTGGTCGCTAAAGTGTATACAATTTAGAGCTGGTGGCATCTGAGCAAAGGATTAAGCAATGTGGTGAATGCCAGCTGAGACCAGGAGAGAATACTTTGTGCCTGAATTGCTGTATTAAGCATTAATGCAGGTTAAAAAGTCATTCCACTATATTAGTGCTGAGACAAGTATTCGAAAACTCAAACAAACACTGTTAAAAAATGAATTCTGTGGCAATAAATTCTCTATTTGTTTGAAATAGAATTTATAAAGGACATAATTAAAAAGATATTATGCAAAGGAAGCCAATACATAAATGACATACACTAATAAAAAACACACTTTCTACAGTACAGAAGGTACGGTCCTGTTTTTACTGTAATGCAGTACGAATTAAATTTAGTTTTCCTGATAATTCTAAATGAGAGAATATTCAAACATGAAAACCCCACATCCGTCCCAGCAGATTAGACCTGTATACAACTTCAAATCAATTCAAACTGCAGCTACTAAAACACTAGTGCCGGATGCAATTATGGTGATGAAAAATATAATTTAAAGCATATACTGTATTATAAGTACATATAGCCTGTTCCATAACAATATAACTATACAATAAATATACTATATATATATATATATATATATATATATATATATATATATACACACACACACACACACACACACACACACACACACACACACACACACAGAGACATGGAACACAAAGCATCAATAATAATAACAAAACTAAACAATGTAGAAAGTTAAAAGAAAGCACACATGAACCAAAAACCAGCTTCTCAATGCCTCAACGTTTTATACAGAACGTTATCAGGATCTTGCTTTCTTATGCAATTCCTGACCTTGGAAGTGCTTGGGTTTAGCTAAATGTTTTCTTCCTTGGCACTGCTACTCATCATTGAGTTAACATTATAACTGTACATAGAACCACTGTGCTTAACAGCAAAATGTTTCTGGACTGTGGGACCTATTTTCCACTGTGATGATAGGCATGACTTTTTAAAACATTGTTAAGGTCAAAAAATGATGCTATAATCACACTTTTTGTAACTACAGTATACCTGTATACCTGCTTCATATATTCTTTAATGACATTTATTTTCTCATTCCATGTGCTCAAACTGGGATATATTACTTAAACAAAGGAGCATTTTCAACACAGCTTAATTGTACTAACAGAGCATATTCATAAGAGGTAGATTAGCCCAGCCCTTTCCCTCATGTTAATATACTGACTACACTTCATTATAACGGATGCAAATTCATATAAATCCCGATGCATTAGCTGCTGTTCTTGTGGTGTTTCTCAGGACATTCCTCAGGACTGCAAAAATCCTCATAAATAAGAAAAACATGTGTTATTCAGATGTTACTAATATCCAATCCTATAAAACCGTTGAGCTGTTTATTAATCTATTCAGGGTTGTTATGTGTCGCAATCCAATTGATGAAAAGTTTTTTTAATTAAAATCCAGCACTTGTCATGTTGTTCACATAACAATACGATGCATCAAATTCACACAGAGATAACCATTGCCCTCACTACTTTAAAATCCCCAACTCTGTTTCAGATTTTAAATTAAATAAATGAGTAAGACAATCTTCAGCATATTTTATGCATAGGATCACAATACCAAAACCAATTTGGACTATCTTAAATATTTTGTTGACTTTTATGAATGGCAGTCGGGACATTTCTAGAAAGCACAGATGGTGTGTTAAGACTTTTTGCAGATTTGTTACCATAGACAGCTGTTTGTTTAGTTTTTTTTTCAAGTGCTTATTTGTTTCCAGCGTATTCTTTTCGATGCGTCAGATATCTAAATATACAATATTAATGCGAAGAAAAAATTCAAAATAAAAAAATGAAAGTTGTAGGGGACAGAGTGCCTGTGGTTTATCATGTGGGTTTTGTGTGCCATACTCTTCAGCAAATACTAAAATAAGTTTGTCGAAGACCCAGTGAGGCAATGTGGAAATATTACCAGCACATGCTGTGTTCACATATTATTCAGCAGAGATTCAATCACTGAACTTTCCCACCCTGATGCAAGTCATTGTATAAACTAATTGGTAATGGCGACTAGGCTGATTTTACACATAAACATGGAGAAAATCTAGTGAAACAAACACTGTTAGGGTATGACGCTATATGCATCAAGGGAAAGCAAGCGGCACTCAAGACGATTTGCATTTTTAAAACTCTAACTAACAAGCATGTTTTATTCCATACTAAACTGCAGTACTGGTCCTGCAAGGAAACCATTAGAAGTCTTCTTAGTGTGTGCTGTTCTTGCGCAGCCAAGCAACTGCTGAATCAACAGCTGTGTGTAAAGTGTAAAGTCCACCCGGGAAACTTGTCAGCGGGCAGTCCTCCACAACATGAAGCATTGTCTGTTTCTGCCCACATGAGCAGAGTGGGCTGTCTATGAGGCCCCCATCATAAAGACATGCTGCACACCGACCGTGACTAGTACGATAGCGATTGAGTAAAGTCCAATCTTGGCATGGCAGGTCAAAGCCGGGCGGGCGGTCTGTTGCGTCGGCAATGAGGAATTGGCTGCGAGTGTCGCTCTGGAACCACTCCTCTTGCCACTGGGTTGTTGATGACCAATCAGGGTCAGGAAGTGACAGCCAGACTGGACGTCTAGATTCCAGACGCACCTTTGGTGGATGGAGGATAAAGTCATGCAATGGTAGTGCCGGGTTATCCTGGATCTTGTTGATGATTTTGACCACTGCTTCCTTGCATCGAATGTGTGGAGGTGTGATGTTGCTCAGCACCGGTAGCCACTGGACCGGAGTTGAGCGAAAAGTGCCAGAGATGGTCCGCATTTCAGAGTTCAGCTGAGTGTCAGTTTTCTTTGCATGCGAACTGCGACACCAGACTGGGGCACAGTACTCAGCTGTTGAGTAGCAGAGAAGCAAGGGCTGTGGACCGGAGGACAGGTGTTTGTGCTCCCCATGATATGCCGGCCAACATACTCAGCAAGTTGTTTTGTGCGCGGACTTTTGTGGCTGTCTTTATCAGGTGGTCGTGGAAAGTCAGTGAACGATCCAAGGTAACACCGAGGTAAATTGGGCTGTGATCGCACTTAAGCCGTTTACCATCTAGGACTACATTCAGTTCCCATGAAGCACTTACATTGTGCAGATGAAAAACTGCTGATACAGTTTTTGTGATGCTTGGTTGGAGTTGCCACTTTTTGCAGTAGTCGGATAATATTGCCATATCAATGTTGAGACACTCTTCCAGTTCTTCAAAAGCTTGGGCTTGAGTGGCATAGCAGATGATGTCCGCATACATGAACTTGCTAGATCTTGTACGAGGAAGGTCCGAGACATACACATTGAAGAGAGTGGGTGCGAGAACAGATCCTTGTCGGAGACTGTTCTGCTGAATCCAGACACCTGCTCACTTCTTCACCCATATGTACTCGTCTCCTCCGATCTCGCAGCAGGAACTCCACGACATCTGGAACCCAAGCTGGCAAGGATTTTGCCAGCTTTAACAAGAGGCCTGTGCGCCAGACAGTGTCGTACTCTGAAGTTAAATCCAAGAAAACGGCGCCAGTTTTAAATTTCTGCTGGAAGCAGTTTTCGATGAAAGTAGCTAGAGCCAGGACTTGATCACATGTACTTCTTCCTGCTCTGAAACCTGCTTGTTCAATTGGGAGGATCCACTCAACATCTGGGGTGATGCGTTTAAGGATCACCCGCTCCAGGACCTTGTAGCATACTGAAAGTAATGATATAGGTCTGTAACTTGTTACCCAGCCAGCCATGACTTTACCCGTGGTCCTAAATGCTTCAGGAATTCTGGGGGGATGTTGTCATAGCCCATGGCGGTTCCAGATTTCATTCTGTTCAGAGCTTCTGCCAATTCAGCAGGTGTGACTGGATTAACTGTGACCTGACCACTATTCCTTCGGTGGAGTTGGCGCCACTCGTCTCTTACACGTCTCTTCCATTGTTTCTCGAGAGGTGCTTTGCCAACCTCTATCAGGTGAGTGGCCACCTGGTTTGCCGTCACTCCTGGGCGGCTACATGAAGGAGGTTTCTGGGATGTACCAAGTCGGCGGATCAAGTTCCATGCCTTCCTGCTTGAGTGGGTGAAATCGAGGTTACTTGTCGATTCCTCCCAGCACGCTGTTCTGGCTTCATCCAATGATTCCAGCAGTGGGTCCGCAAACTCTGGTTCTCCTGAATCTTCATACTCTTTCAACAGAGCCGCACATTCATCATCCAGGCACGGGCTGTACACCGGTCTTCGGCCTCTTGGAACTGATAAAGTTGCTGCTTTGAAGATTGCTTGACGGAAGCAGTTGTACGCCTCTTCAATCGGAATGATGCGAAGTTGAATCATTGGAATGCTGCAGTCGGCTATCTCACTAAACTTCTCCCAGTCTGCCTTTCTGAAGTTCCAATGAAGCTTGTTTGAGCTGCGGATTGTTGGTAGGCGCGGACCAATATGTATCAGTGATGGTCTGTGCTGGGAATGTGGAAAGTCACTGAGGATCGTTCTGGCAATAGGTTGGGAGCGACCATTCATCGTGCTCGCCCAACATAAGTCCAGTGAGTAGTCTTTGGACCAGCGGGCTGAGTGGAAGGAACCTGGTTGTTTTGGATCGTATGACAGGATAATGTAGTTTCTGGTGGCCCAAGTAACAAGGCTGTCACTGTCATTGGATACATCCTCATATCCCCAGTCTGAATGGTGGCTGTTGAAATCCCCCACGTAGATAGCGGGATGACGAAGCACCGGTAGAACTTGACTGTCCCAGTTGGCACTCGGAGGCTTGTAAACATTAGCAATTTTAAAACCTCCGACTTCGATGATGTCGCAAAAAGTGGTAGACGAATTGAACTGAGCATCGGCGACGTCGATGCGGACGTACGTTGTACAGCTGTGCTTCGGGTGGGTTGCATGACACAGCAGGTCAAAGCCGTCAATGGCATAGTGACCGGCCTCTTCATCCACAATGTGCGTCTCTTGTAGACAGACAATGTCAATCTTGAGCTGATGGGCAAGACTGCTGATCAGTGTACGCTTGGCTGGTGATAAGCCTTCGACGTTGAGTTGAAAAACTCGGAGTGCGAATCCAGTGGCTTGAAAGTCGGAGGATGCTGCCAGGTCGTGGCTTACATGTCGCAAGTGACCGGGATCCATGAAAAACTGATTGGATTCGGTCAGCAGGGTTGGATCAATTAGCAGTACCAAGGTACTGACAGGGAGCGCCACATGAAGGCTGATCCAATGCTCCCCATTAGAAGTAGGATTATGCAACACCAAGAGATTGTGTGCTCTAATCTTATAAAGCTTCAAACACAGCAGGTGTTTTAAAGTAAGGGTACATTTTAAAAGACCAAAAAGAAACTAATCAGCCAGGCTACTTTATTACTTCACATAGTTCCCAGAGAACAGAAACAGCTACAGCATGCTTAAAATAAGAGGTGCGAGGCATGTTTAGGAAATGTTTAAGAATGTTTAACCACAGTTTTGTTCATTATGGGAAACACAGTACAACAATTGACTGTTGACGATATAATATGTGTGTACTGACATTTGCCAGGTTACCACCTGCTGGCCAAACGATTGATTTATTTGAGGTGTGGATTACAATAATAGTAATGCACTGTAACCCCTTGTAAGACAATTGTGTTGTTTCGCTCTTCTAGTGCTTCCTTTGTAGGATCTTTCAATGCTTTAGATTTCAAGTACAGCTCCCTCCACCCTGATTTACTTCTGCGCTAGCTGGCTCTACTAAAGACAATATTATTTCTCAAGCTTAAAAGAGTAAATGCCTTTAAATTTAATTTTCTTTTTCTTTTTTGTTTACTGTTGTTCGCAATCATTTTGATTATTGCTTATATCACTAACTAAGATACTGTGTTGTTTTATTTTCTTTTTTGAATCTGTGTTGCTCTTTTGTCCCAGTTGCCATAGATTCATGCAGTGTAAGCTAGATCAACCAAGTGTTTTTATAATACAAAGCACCAGCGCCCTCTAGAGCACTGCTGTGTATTGCCAGAAAATACAAAAGGAAATTCGAGTCCAAGTGGCAGATCACTAAATGGCGCTGGCTCTTTTTTTACATTATACAATAGATATTGTGACAAATACAGGTGCTCACTTACTAAGTACATTTTTTTTGTATTTATATCATATAGACTAGGATTTGTGACTTCTTATATTAGTCATAATTCCTAATGTAAGAATGTTTTGATAATATTTGTCCTCCTAGGCATAGGCAACATGTGAGTCTTTAGTTTGGGGAGGCTATTCCACAATTTAACCCCCTGCATTTATTGTACCCAACGAAGTACAGTAAGATACACACACAGTGAATATATATACAGGTAGTGGACAGGTGATTTACTTGGCGTCCCTCATTTACAAATGAGGGACAATGGGGTAAATGAGCGACACCAAGTATATTGAAAGCAAGGGCTTCCACACAGGTGTGACTCATGAGTTAATTAAGCAAATAGCATCCTAGCATACTTAGGGTCATGTATTTATAAATGTTGGACAGGCCTGGTTGCCTATAATTATCCTGAGGGCATCAAATGTTTCGTGGGCATTTGCCAAGCACTCCTACCTTTCACTTCCAGAGCTCGGCAACTCTACGAAATCAAGCCACCCTGACCCAAACCCAACCCCAACCCTAACCTTAAGCAACCAATGCTCTAAAACCTAACCCTAACCCAATACCTAACTGCAAACCTAACCATTAAGAATCATCTGATGCCCTCAGGACACTTTCTAGGGGATAGTCCGGTGTGCTGAGATCTGTACTTCAGCATTGATTTTGATATCCCAGAAGCCCTAGCTGTCTGGCGGTTGCGCAGTAGGAACACGAGAAATGCATTGCGCGCTTGCAGGAAAAAAAAATCTTCTCTCACAAATATTTTTTGCGTTGGTCAGAATAATTTCAAGTGAGGGATTTTATTTTGGGGAGGCTTAGCCTCCCCAAGCCTCTTATACGCACTGCCTATGCTCCCAGGTGTGTGTTTTTTAAATACTATTCCAAAATAAACCCTGCTTGTTGTTTCCTGAAACTATATTAAGATGTTATGGTCAGGGTATATTTAGTTGTGCCACTCCCTTTGTAAATGTTTGGTTGTGTGGGCCTCTCAGAAGATGATGTTGTTTCTGTAATTATATTAACAACCGCTAAGAAGAGGCCCCCAAGACCACAAACCGGGCCCACCTATGATCTGAAACATCAGACTCTTAGGCAATTCTCTGGATTCTCAGAGCTTTCCATTCTTCCTCATGGATATGTGCTCTCTACCCACGAATTCTGAATCCACAGCCTTTAGGTATGACTCACAAGCAAGCACAGACAGCCTTTGCTGTATAGTAACAAAACCAGTTTATACGTTCATAGAGTTTGTGTACTAACAGGCCTGTGAGATTTATATAATTTAGGTTGTGTGAATTAAATAATAATAATACATGGATGAGGCCTACTTTGATGCAAAACACCACTGTTCCAAATGCTTAAATAAATACATAAATAAACACATAAATAAATAAATAAATAAATAAATAAAAACAGATTCTGCAACAAATTAAAAAAGAATAAAACTCAAATATAAGTTCTTGTTTTATAGCTTTCAGCCTACTTGTACATCCCTCTGTTATAGTAAAACACAGTTAATGCACAAACACACTCATACCCACAAACCCACGCACGTGACACAAGGTATCATTCTCCTTCAACCACAATTCATGTACCAGCAACAGTTTTTCATCAATAATCAATATTAAACTAAGGAAGTAAAAGCTATAAAGTATACTGCATTAAAATAGAATAGCACAACAATTCTGAATCTCTGGTGTTTTTTTTTTTTGTTTGTTTTGTTTTTTCCCATTCTTTCCTATCAAAGCCATTAGATAAGCCCATATACTGTAAATACACACCCACAGACTAATACACACAACACACATTTGTGCGCATTGTCAAGCACAACTGTAAAATAGCATTTCACAGGCTCACTCCTGACAGTTGAACTTTAGCTAGCCTGCAGTTAATACATACAGCACAGTGTACAGTAAAAGAACAGCTGGGAGCTTGTGGGTTCAGTGTTGTACCCTGCACTGGCTGCACCTCCTTCAGGCAATAATTAAGACACTGTGTTAAGAATCACCTTTTTGGCTGTGTTTTCAGCTTTTGTTTTCAAATTGGCTTTATTGTTTTCATCTTGGCCATTACTCTGTAAAATAAACACTTTTCAATACGCCCTTGTCATTCCTCCGCTGCATTGCTGTCATTATCAAAATCTCTCACTGTTTAAAACAGGGCTGCTGTTTCCAAGTGCTGGGCTGTAGGCCAGGAGGGACAGGCAGGAACAGCCATACATAGCCAGCAGGAAACTCCATGTATGGGGCCAGGAAGAGCCTTATATGGGCACAGCAGCTCCTGGCTGGAAGTTAGACTGACATTTCCGTTGCTGCTTGGCTTGAGCAGCACTGGATCGCATGACATTCATTACTTTGCCGCTGGAACGCCAGATCTTGGCTCAATGGGGCTGGCACACCTCAGCCCAGAGGCCAATTCTCAGTCAGAGATAAATTGAAAGTGGAAAACAAAATAAGCTTACAAGAATAAACAATTACACTGGAGGAAAAAAGTAGGAGTGTGTGTTTTTATGGTACATAATTACAGTAGATAAAGGGACAGACACAGATATATAGTGCTTTCACAATCCTTTATGACGCCTGTTATTAAACATGTTCAAGGTCAAAGGTTCACGTAAGAAAGAAAAAAACGCTTCTGTAATGGGTGCATAGTATAGTTCACTAAACAAATACTATCTGAGCAGCTATTACTTGTTTTTTACCCATGTATGCACAAGTAAATATTGCAATTCAAAATGCAATACAAGAGCCCCCCTTCCCAGCATTCCCCCTAAGAAATAACAGCAGTTGATCATTACAACACAGAGCCTCCAAAAGTCAATACATTTTACAGCCATGTTAAGCTTTAATTGGGGTTGATTGAGATAATCAAAAGGTTATTATATATTCTGTTTCCTGCAACTCAGGTCAATGTTAAATGCAGGCTATTCCATCTCCAGCATTAAGAAGCAGGGCAGCTTGTTTTTATCTTAATCAGTATATTGGTTTAGTTTTTTCTTTGCCGTTGGTTAATGATTGGTTTACACTGGATCATATCTGAGCGTATAAGTCTCTGTGGCTTTACAATACTTTACAATTATAATGCCTGTTGAATCCACGTGAATTACAATCACATAGTTTTAACAAGTGCATTTAGGTAGCATGGATAGGGTTGTAGATTCACATTATTAGGCTTCCAAACCGGCTTGGGACGCCTATTGTTATTGTAAAGATTTTTTTTTTTTAAATGTATTTATTTAGAAATAACATAAAAAAAATAAAAGTAAAAAGGAGGGTTTCAAAATTTGGCGAGATAGTTGTACTTTTTATAACGTAAGAATTGCATTGCATTCTTGCATAATAATATTCAACGGTCAACATAATAATAATAATAATAATAATAATAATAATAATAATAATAATAATAATAATAATAATAATAAGCCAGTTAAGGATTGGAATAGTCCTTCCCTACATTGTCTTTAAATGAATTGTGAGATAATACATATTGTAGAAGAACGGTTAGTTCATGTGGTCTTGTACTCTCTTTGTATTGTAAGAATAATGTAGTGTATCATCCAACATTTAAAAGTTATTTTCCTGGGAAGCTGTCATTGCCTCTTCATGCCATGGTGGATATCGATGAACAAGGTACAAATTGATCTATGAATTACAGCACTTCACCAGTCTCCGTGATGTCATAACGGATGATTTATTTGAAGCAGGCACTTCTCTGACAGGACTATGTGACCAAAGGGCCCCAAATCATTTTGAAACCTGCAACTGTAACATTGCTTACATTCTGGAGTTTTCTCTGTTGAGAGCTCAGTGTACAGCCCTGCTGTGTTACGAGCAGGACCTTAAAAGCCAGGGGATCTGGAACAATTCGTCTGCTGGCTGGACTGCATGAACAAGGAAATATGAGTGAAAATTATAAAGAGATGATTCTAATCCAAGTCAGGAGCAATGGTAATGGTAAACATTATGTTAAACCTCTTACAGTACTTAAAGGATTACCTTTATTTGAACAACAGCACACCCTCAAACGGTAATGAACAGTCAAAGATGTGCCTGGTTGTTTCTATTACTGCTAAGTTGATACAGCCTATTCAAGAAACAGATGAGAGTGCTGAGGAAGGGACCCGTGTGTGTGTGTGAGTGTATGTGAGTGTATGAGTGTGTACAGCAGTGTACAGATGAGAGTGCTGAGGAAGGGACCCGTGTGTGTGTGTGAGTGTGTGAGTGTGTACAGCAGTGTACAGATGAGAGTGCTGAGGAAGGGACCGGTGTGTGTGTGTGTGAGTGTGTACAGCAGTGTGCTCAGTGCAGTGTAATATGTAGGTTAGAAAGTGAGAGCTGCTGGCTCCGGGCCTGCTGTGATGTCACGGTTTTGCTGTCAGTTGCAGGCCTCGTCAGTGATCCACAGCCCGGGATTAAATTACAACCAGCTGCTGTTTACCAGAGTCAGAAACACAGATTAGATTCTCATCCACTGACTGGAAACCTGCACAGATTAACTATAGTTCTAGTAATCCCCTCAGTTATGCAGCATGCTGGGAACCTTCTCTTGCTTGTCATTCAACTAAAATATCGTACTGTAACTGAACTGCATCCTTGTTAATTCTGTAACTCCTGAAAGCTGCACTTTCTAATACACTGTGGGAACTCAAAAGAACTGTAATTAACCTGAGAAAATATTATAATGGCAACTATTGAACCCTGAGCGGTAAACCACGGTAACACATAGCAATGAATTATATTTTCAATGGTAAGAAAGGTGGAAGTGGTGTTCAAAGGCCACAATACAATTCCCATTGCTATACATGAATTACCAAACACTGTTTAATTACCAATGATAGATTACTTTACTCCTGCTACTGTGTTTCTTTTACAGAATCTGGAACCAAACAACCAAAGCATCTCTGTTTACTCATTTTACTCATATTATTCACATATTCATATTAAATATTAAATCAACATGCCTTTCCTTATTAGTGGGATATATGTAGAGTGTATGTTTTTATTTATTTTGTTCATTAGTTATTTACAGGGTAGATTAATGGTATTCAACTTTGAAAACATTTTTACACGACATGATATCATAAAATATCATCCAAAAATATTATTCATCATTTATGAAAAAACAGCAAGTGAAATGGAGTCTACAAAAGTTATGACTTTACATTAGATAAATGTTACAATGAATATTAAGCAAAGAATATGTTGTTTTATGTCAGGCTTAATTATACGTATATAACACTAACAATGAAGAATACAAGAAGGATATATTTTAGTATCAGTAATAATACACCTAGCACTGCTTATAAGTGCTGCTGTGACTGCTGGCTCGCTTGTTGACTTGGAACAATACTAACTGGCCACCTCACTTGGTTTAATAATTAGCATACCCAGAGTATTGCCTCAGATCATTTTTCCAAAGCTAAACCAGCTCTACAGGTTAACCTTTTCTTTCAATCACATAAAGATTAAAACATATTTTCCACAAAGCAGAAACCAGAAGGTGCTTTGGTAGTACTGTACTGTTAAGATGTTTTTTTTAATTTTTTTTTATGAATAATCTTTCTTATAATTAAGTGTTGCAATGAATTCAAACAATTTCTTGGAAGCAATGGTGATGTTATACTTTTTGTAATTGTTATTTATTTTCCCCACATACTAAATAAAAAAAAAAAAAAGTCTAAGTACAAATAGACAGGTACTCACAGGCCTGCAGTGTCCCCACCCAATTTCTATCATTGAGCGTGAAATTGCTGATTCACTTTAGGTTGTAAGCTGGGTCTAAAAATAGTCCTGTTCTGATTTCACAGTGGAGGCAGCTGGGCAGGACAGAAGCCAAACTTTATACATTTGCTCTGTTTTGTTCCAGAAGGCATTGCTAATATTGTACGACTATAACATGTACAGGGAATTGATTTTTTTTGGTTTTTATTTAGTGTGTCCAATTCTTATTTTTTCCCCCTCAATCACTCTCTCAATCACCCCCCCCCCCCCCCCCCCCCCCCCTCACCGCAGCAATGCCCATTGTGGCTCAGGAGACCCAAAGATTCAATGGGAGTCCTCCAATCCCACGACAAAGCCAGCTTTCTTTTTCACCCAGGAACTCAAGAGCGGATGTCAACAAGTTAGACATGCAGCTAACTGGGTGCCTGGCCAGTGGCGTTCACTGTAGCACGATGAGGAGAAGCAGTCCCTGACGGTTTTGCTTCCCTAACCCACGGGGTCACCAGGGCCAATGCAATGTTCCCTTTGGAGTCCCCAGTGAAGACCGGCCTACTTCTCACAGCCAGGGCACGACCCTGAGCTGTATGACACCCTGCACACCACAAGACTACGCTGTTAGTGGGTGTGCCACTCAGGGACCTCACAAGATGTTTTATTTTAAACTGGTAAAATCACAAAAACAGTCAGAGAATTATATGATACAGTCATTTGTTTATCTCAAATAGGGGGAATACATGGGCTTCTATGCTTGTTTCAGCCATGCAGTTCAGTCACTGTTGTAAGGGATTTATACTGTGCCGCCTGCTTGACCACTTAAATGTTTATAAAATTATAAAACTACTTCTTGTATTGCTTAATTCCACTAATACTACAACTAGTACTACTACTGCTAAATAATAATAATAATAATAATAATAATAATAATAATAATAATAATAATATACGTATAGGAATTTTCCTCATAAAGAGTATTTGATCATTATATTTCATACAGAGTTAAATTTTTTAGTTTAAAATGATAGAACGTTAATTTTTTTTTGTAAACTTACACATGAATGTAATTCATTACGGAATGCCTTACACTGATTGATAAAAAGAAATATATATATATATATATTTTTTTAATTGGTTTTGGTTTAAAGGGGTATCAAATTCTTTAATTCTCCCCACTTAGAATGTCGTTAACTATTCTTTTCATAGGACATACAGCAGATGTCAGGACAGTATGCTGCAGTTTTATGATTGGCCCAAAATGACATCAGCACTGTGGAAATATTTTTGTTCATCAGGTTGAACTGGTGTGAAATTGGCACTTGTTTCTGAGTTCCCACAAAACAAGCCAAGGAACCCCACCTACTCTCCAGCAACAGCTGTGAGTGAGTGATCAGAAAGCTGCTGGAACCAATGCATTTCACTGTTAAAAATCTCAATCTTAATCACAGAACTTGTGACAGAGGAACAGAAATGGTATCATCAAGCAAGACTAGCAAATTTTCTCCTGTTAGAATGATGTATTTAATATTGATGAGAACTGAAGCATTGTCTGGATTGTCCAAGTCCTCTTGGCACAGTTCAGTATGCAACTAATAGGCTGATCAGCCTTTACCCTTCCAAGATAAACCATAATATCAAAGAATCCACCTGGATTGCACTTGTTTTTAATAAAGTAATCATGTGATAACCATGAGTAGGTGCAATCCGGAGGGTTCCCCACTGCAGTAAAAGACTCTGAAAATCCAGCTATAGCTTATCCCAATGTGGTATACAGTCATCAGACTAACCTTAGCAATCACCCTGAAGTGCTGACATCAAGGCAGAGAAAACAAAGGTCTCTGGAATGTAAAGCCCTTCAAGCACCTGTTCGACACCCATGCTGCTACTAGATTAGGACAGTTGATTGCACTTTTACTTGAGCTGCAAGCCGACAATCAGAAAAAAAAGGTTGGTTTCTGGAGAATTGTATAGATACCTGAACATACTAGATGTTCTACTAGCATACTAGCAACGAGTTGGGGATACAGCATATCCTCTAACTGGGCTGTAGTGGAGCTAGTGACAGATTGTTCTGAAGGTGACTGCTATTTCAGAGGTGGTTCACTTTGCTAGAGCTGTATCCCTGTCAATGAAGCTAAATGAAGTGCTTTAAGTGCATTGGCATAATCTGCATAATAAGAGCCAAACATTAGCTTAACTACCTTTTTTTTTTTTTTTTGCAATTTGTCATTTGAAGTCAACACCATACCTCCAGTCATATCCATAACCCCTCTTCCTCTCACATTGGCAGTTGTAGCCAATATGATCTGTGATTTCTCTATTAACCTGTTTGTGTTACTGTTTAGTTTGCAGGTAAGTTGTAACAACTTTCCAAGCAGAGAATTGTGCCAAAGAAAGATCTTGCCTCCAGTAGAAACTGCCCACCTCGACCAATACCAGGAACACTGGTGTGAAGTGTCAGTTTCAATGCAATCGTTGGTATCGCAATATTGAAAAATACTACATTCTAAATCAAATCTCTAAAAAAACAGTTCTGTGCTTCCTAAGTAATATTCTCTGAATTATTACCTCCTGTAGCGCCTATCTTGGTGTGTGTGTGTGTGTGTGTGTGTGTGTGTGTGTGTGTGTGTGTGTGTGTGTGTGTGTGTGTGTGTGTGTATGTCAAACTGTTAGAGAAAAAGTAAAGTAGGTTAGAAAAGAAAGCAAGTCAAAGACAATTTGTTAATCTATTAAAATAAGAACAGCTAGAGCTTTTACAGTCTTTGAAAGCAGCAATGTTATTATAGTCTGTTTCTTTCATAATCAGAAACGTTGTCAGCGAACCTAAAGCACAAGGTCCTCAATTAGGAATGTTTTTTTTTTTTTGTGAAGTTTGCTAAAAGAGCTACGATTCCTGTGCACAAAAAGTGGTTCTAAATATGTACTGTCAGTCGTGCCAACTTAAGAGCAAAAGCCTGTGACATTTAATGTACCGGTAATTCATTTTGAAAAACAGACACTGTATCTTACAATCTAAGAGCTAAGTGCATGCAAAGTGGTGGGAAGCTTGTCAAAATACTTCCATTTGCACATTTCACCGCACCACATATGGATATTCAAGAACCACTCCTTTTATTTCCTAAACTCGGTGTTGATGAATTGTACCAGGAAAAGTGAGAAAAAAAAAAAAGTGTCAAAAATGAAGCTGAAGAAAGGTGTTAAATAATGTAGCTTTTTTAAAATGATTTATTTCTTTAGAAAGCACAAATTCACAAATAAATGGTTATGTTCGGCAGATAATAGTAAGCCTGAGTGATTTACAAAGCACTGTCAGTCGTAACAGCATCTCTTCAGGAGTAAACATAATACTGATTTGTGCGAAAGTTTTGTAATGTTTTAAGCTAAAAAATGTTAATTTTAAAATGATACAAGTATACAGTATATACTCATCTGTGAACTCATTTTACTTGTTTCTACAAAGTGTACAGCAACAATATCTACTGTGCTAAAGTGTGTTTGCAGGTGTTTGCCTTTTTCATTAATGAATATAAATGAATAATAATAATAATAATAATAATAATAATAATAATAATAATAATAATAATAATAATTAGGAGACTTTAACTGATGTTGAGATAATTGAAATACCCAAAGTGACAATGCCCCACTTCACTTAATTCACTGCGAATGTCAGACTCAATTGCTATAGCCAATGTCAAGCAAAGTGAGTGAAATAAAGACACTTAAGTGACTTTGATGATAGTATGCTGCTGAAATATAAATGTTTTGTAAAGTGCTGTATAAAAGGATCTACTGCAGCATTGGGACGTTCTGTGTACAGTAGAGCATTTAGTTTTTGGACTTTCCAATGCAGGATAAACGTAAATACATACAATATATAATCTGTGTAGTAACCAGTGAGAAGGATGTTTTGTTTGTTTTTTTTAACTTGCCATAGATGAAAAGTAACGTACATTTTAAAAAGCCAATTAAAAAAAATGAAGCAAAATACAAAACATGAACATTGAAGCATTTTTTTTTTAAATCTAACAGGTATACACAACAACAATTGTAAGGTTTTAGCCACAAAAAAAAAAAAAAGAGCATAGAGTGCTAAAGTATCAGCAGTGTAACAATACAGTGTAATAATACAGCTTATGATCTTAAGTAGTGTGCTTAATAGTTAAATAATATACATACAACTCCTGGACATATTTTGAGTGTGTTCTTTGATTGATTGTTCCTACAGGTCTCAGTGAGAAGGGTTCTTGAAGAGCTCTCAACACACAAAGGCAAATGTGTCATAGAGGGTCATAGGGCTCTCCACATCTCTCCACCAGGTCCCCTCTAAGATCTGCTTTATATTCAAATCAAGTTTGTACTACCTTTGGAGGTACACTTAGTGACTTCTAATTGTGGGATCAACAAGAACAGAAAGGTTGATGCTAACATGTCATGCATTAACTAAGCCCGTTGATAAATACTAAGAGAGCGATGGTCGCATTGAAAATTAAAGGCACAAGAAGCACAACATGTGGCCCTCGGAAAGAGCTCAATATTCCAGCTTGTCAACACATTACAATGTTTCCCTGCTTAACGACTTCACATTATCAGCAGTAAGCACTTTAAGGAATCTTCTATCCACGTAGAATCTCAATGCCCGAACCAGGCAGAGGAAATTCAACTTCCTATCCTCCTCTGAAGTAAATGGTGGTGGATGAAAGGACTCCAGTTTCACAGATTGATTGATGTGGAAGGGTGTAACCACCATGGTGAGGAAAGCCGGGTTTGCACACAGTGACAGTGCTACCATCATCCCAAATACGCATGCAGGAGCTATGCACAGACATCGCCTGCAGCTCACTAACCCGCTTTGAGGAGGTGATAGCCAAGAGGAAGGCTGTCTTCATGCACAGATACTTCAACTCAATGGAGCATATGGGCACAAACAGGGCTTGCGTGAGAGCCTCCAGTATAATCTCAATGCTCCATTAAGGGACAGCAGACCTCCTAGGAGAGCACAAACACTGAGCGCCTCGGAGAAACCGGGTAGCCAAAAAATGCGCGCCCAGGGACAGTGAGTCCACGGGGACATGGCAAGCAGAAATCGCCTTTCTCCCTAGTAAAAAAAGGATGAAAAACACGCACTCACTCTTTTAAATAATACTGCACAGACAGTCTACTCACAGACGACAGACAGAAAGACAAGCAGCCTGCCACGCATAGCGAGCAGGTGCTGAAGACAGTAAGAAAGAGATAAAAGGCTACGATTTAGGAGCTACTGAAAGCCAGCTTTCAGCACTCAGTGCAGGGGAACTAGCTGCAAACTCAACGCAGTGCTTTTTAAGAAAAGGGCACAATGAAACACAGATGGTCTTACCTTACCAACTTGAGAAGCAAAAAGAGGTTGATCCTTCCCTGCATGACAATTTTATTCCTTCGGTAGTCAGGACCGAGGAGGTCATTGAGGGAAAGGGGGCCTATCGGCAGCTTTGATAGTACGAGCTGAGGGACACCTACCAATAGGCAGACGTATATGCCAGAAACGATGTTTGGTGGCCATCTTCGAATTGAAAGGGAAACAGCTGTTAATGGGGGGGGGGGGGGGGGGGGGTAGTTCCCTGGCTGCAGAAAGTTTCTAAATGGCAGAGAGTTAACAAGCACTGCAAAACACAAGTCTAAAATATCTACAGCTTCTGAGTATAATCACATGGCACTCCCCACTGACTTATTCACAAAGTACAGTATGGGTTATTTACTTCCCGTCTTTCTTTTCTGGACCATTTTCTGATTCTTGCTAAACTGCGAGACAGATGAGACTACACAAAACTCATACAGTAGAACTGGATTTGATCTTTTAAAAGAAAGCCTGCAACGGGTTTGCCGTGACTTCTTAATGTGAGGAGCCGATGGCATCAATCTTGTGCAGTAATTAAACCCCTGATGATCGTCCCCGTCTCTGGTTGATATGCGCAACCTTGATATTTGTATTGCAAACACACGCCTTTTATCACCTTGCAGGAAGATTAGATTAGGCTTCTGTTTAAAAACAGTGTAAACAGCCCTTGACAGTTAGGGCTCAGGATGCTGCTTAACTAATGAGTCCCGAAACAATATTTTATTGAGATATTGAAAGCAACTCCTCATTTATGGCAGGGATGTGTTGAGGTGCGAGGTTACAATAGAACTGCCAGCATCGTTGGCTGAAGCACAAGAAAAGCTTAAACTGTGGACTGTAGGCAAGCTGGGGTCTCAGATTAAAGAGAGGTTTAATCACTGGGGGGATTTAGTGAATGATGTGGTTATCAAACGGCATATTTCAAAAAGGGATATAAAAAAAAAGGCCTTGGGGCAAAGAACAAAAAAAGCACATTTAGATCAGGATGAAAGACAGTTTTAATAGATTTCAGATCAGAAATGGAGGGGTTCATTAGGAAAGAAGAAGTCAATGCACACCACAGAATTGAGTTAGCCACTGTGGATGTTAATAAAAAAAAAAGAAAGACTATGAGAACAAAAGTCATTTCTTCACAAAGCGCTCTACTTGAAGCCTTAGCTAAAGGAAGTCGCGCAGTATTTCAGGTCAGTGAGGTTGCTTCATTGTGAATAGGGTACAGAAAGATCTAGGATACTGCTTTGATATGTTAAAAACCACTTCTCGCTGAAAGTCAAAATAATAATCTCCTCTCCTTACTTTGAGCGTAAGCAATGTACTTCACTTAGAGAATTTAAAAAATTGTTAACTTTAAAAAACTGTATGGTGTATTGCACTGTATGGTTTTTGCTCCATGAATGAAGAACATTTAAAATGATATATGATATATAAGATTAAAGAGTATAATGTTTAAAGATTAGGCAGCACCTTAAAAGAAAATACCCATAAACAATATAAAAACTTTACTGCTTAAATGCTATGTGGTTTTTTTTTTACGTTCAATTCTGTCAAATATTATAATTATGAATAGCTCAAGGCAACAACGCCATCTCCCTTGTTCACTGAAATTGGGACATCCTTTGCTAGAAGTGCCTTTTCTTTCTTTCTTTTTTTTTTTGCAAACGGGTGTTTGATAAGTTTTCTATGCAAGCCTCTGGAGAACCTAACAACGATAGCCTGAGGAGCAGATATGAAGTTTCCTGAATTGAAATACATCATTGATTTACATTGCAAAAATCTTGTTTTTTTAAGCAATTCCAAAACTCAATCTGGGATCATGGGACCAATTAGTTGTTCTTTGTTTTTGGTATCTGTGTTGAAGTTGTATTTATGATATGTGTATCTGTCAATCAAGCATTGACCCAGAGTGATAACCAAGGCTTTCTAATGCTTATAACCTCTTACTATCACAGGTCCTCTTTTGGATTTCTTTTGGCTCGTTTTATATAACTGGTACAATGTATGGAAAACAAATTATGCAAGTAAGCAATGGACTGCATAGAATTACTTTGCTTAGGAATGCAGTGTACTTTGCAACAATATGATTCGCTTGATCATTCTGTCTCTGGATTGGAATAAATGTAAGATACATTCCAAAATTATATTTTTATAAAAAAAGAATCACTCTGCAGCATTAAATATGAAAAAGTTGTTTTAATGCTAAATCTCTCAACACCTGCTGTATACAACAATGTTACTCTGAAAACATTATCTCTACCCACTTGTTCTTTGAATAACCTACCTTGCAAATATTGACTTTGGGGACATTTTCTCTTTAAACAATAAAAAAAAAAAAAAAAAAAAAAAAAAAAAGCTTTGCAACTTTTTTTACTAAGGCGGCTGTTTCCGCCTACAAAGAAAAACAAACAAACAAAAAAAACCGCTCAACACCATTTGATCTTCTCTTCACAAACGGAATAAGTGTTAGCAGATCATTCGAATCATTCCCATTAGTATTCATGTATGGATGATGTTGATCTAAAGAATATGCACATGAGCCCAGAAGAAAGAATCCATATTTAAAACAGTTTCACTTGTTCAGAATAACCCCACGTGGCACTGGAGCTGCTGCCTGCAATGACTTTTGCTTTATGACACTTGTTATTGCTGAGGACAATTACTCCTCCAAAGAGAATTAAAACCGCTCACAGCATCTTAATAATTGTAATATGATGGGCTGCCTTGCAAGATATTCTATGAAACCACTGTAAAATATCATTGTTTACAGGAGCACATAATTATGTGCTAAATGTGCGGAAATGGTTAGATTGGTAATCATTTTAAATGCTGCAAATGTTTATTACTCCGTGACTATGTAATTACATGATCTCTCTCATTTAATGGATAGCGTACTATCATAAAAATAAAATAAAAATTCATATTGCTATTATTATTTAAAATAAAAAAGTAATTTTAATCACTGGAAAATGTGTTATTTACTCATCCTAGTGTATGTATGTGCATTATTACAATTCCATTTCATTGGACTTTGGAAAAAAAAAAAAACTTTAGCAATATACTGTATATGAATATGAATATGTTCTATGAATATAGCTATTAATATTAGATTGTACTGGGGTAATTAATGTCTTATAAAATGATAATCTTGTAGGACTGTACTATTGTTGATAAAGAATTCAGTTTAGTGTTACTCATGCATAGTGAATGCATTATATAATAAGTGAACTATCTCTCCCATACACTTTCTTTATGGACCTAAAATCCAGCAATAACAGGACACAGCACAGCTGGTAGACAGCTGTCACAAAGGCTCTCCTCGACAGCAATGCCTAAGCTGCCACTGGATGTTTGATTCCGTCACGCACAATGGGGAAATAACACATAACCTGACATCAGCCGCTCTTCAGTGCCAGTTGCCTGCCATAGATAAATGTAATGATGGCTAAATCAGCCTTAACAGAAGTAAAAACTAGTGGCATCATGTGAGCTGCCACTTTGGGTCTAGTTTTGTTTTGCTGGCAATACTCCACTGTTGCTCGTTTTAATATAAAGGCACTATAGTTGTTCTAACCTAGATTATGTCTATGTTAGGCAACTAAAAGCATCTTAACACAAACATATCAAAAAATTAAAAACAATATTTGAGTATTTGCAATGATTGCAAAACCTCATGAAAGGGTAATACAAATGAAGAACG
This sequence comes from Polyodon spathula, assembly GCF_017654505.1. Lineage (NCBI taxonomy): Eukaryota > Metazoa > Chordata > Actinopteri > Acipenseriformes > Polyodontidae > Polyodon > Polyodon spathula. The sequence continues at coordinate 31,060,801 of NC_054545.1, read as the reverse complement.
TGTCACTTGAAGCTATTTAATGAGTGCAATCCATTATTTGTGTTACACGTGTGATTTAGTCATGCAATTTGTGATAATGATAATGAGTAATTCTCCTTGGGAGACAATTTCCCAACTCCCCAAAGTGTCACTGTGAATCTAACCCTAAAAGAACACAAATATTGGAACGGCATGCTGTGTGTTCCGTGACATTGTGATTCAAATGATAACTTGTTAGCTGAGTCAGAATGAGTGTATGATGCATATGATTTTTAGCAGCCAAATGTAACTTGTGAATTTTGACAGCTCATTTGACAGCTCAGTAATTACTTTTTGTATGAAATAAAGAACACCATTTCGGGGTATCATTTGTTATCAAGGTTGATATGCCAAGGAAAGCTGCTGCTGCTCCAGTACTAGAAACTGTATGTATTCCAGAGTTAAACAAAGTGAGTTTAATGTATCATCAATCTTCAATAGCCTTACATACATTTAGCATAAGAAAAAGTTTCTGCATTCATCTGCTTCAAGTCTTTAGTATGCTTTGGTTTGCCCTATTCCAAATTATATTTGTTGTGTAGGACTTTTATGGAGCGGTACACCATCTATATGGTTTCCATCTTTTTTAGTACTTGATGATTTTCAGGGCGGGAGAGGTCAACAAAAATCCTGTCAATTGCAAAAATTGATAATGCATTGTTTTGTGTAGCTTAAAGTATTTAATTCATATGTAATTACCCTAAATAAATTATTCATAAATACTGTGGTCATATGCAATTGGAATATGTAACTTAAGAAAGCATCAGAAATGGGAAAAGGAATTAATTGAACTATATATATATGACTATGTCCCTTACTATATATAAGAAGGCAGCCAGTCTGTTCAAGGCTGCTGGTGTGTGAGGAGCCCGATTGCAGGTGTGCGCAATCGTAGTAGAAAAAAAAACAGAACACACAAAAAGGCTTTCTCACACTGCCTTTTTTTTTTTTTTCCTACTACGATTGTGGTTGTGGATGTCAGGCTCCGACAAGAGTGTTGTGCTCACCTACGGAAGGCTCCGAGGAGTCTGAGACACTTCGGAAGTTGTCTGATGCCGACGGAAGTACATTTATGGGACTGTTAATTAATACCAAAATTGTGCTACGTCCCCCTAAAGGAATTATTAATTTGTATTGGTAAAACCCAATGTTGGTTCCCACACGTAAGAGTGTACAAAGACCCGTCCCCTATTACCTATACTATTGGGGGAGGACTACAATACATATGATATATATATATATATATATATATATATCATTCCCCACATGTCATAGTTGTTTGACAAGAAATGCCACATTAAATAACATCATTCTGCAAATGCCCTGCAATCCCATTTCACGTCAGGGTTTTAACAAATGCTTCAATCAAAGTGGTCTCAAATGGGCCAGTGAGAGTTATTGGAGCCAAATAATTCCTGATGCAGGGAACATTCATACACTGGACAAGGAACAGATTTCAGCCGTTATGGGGTTAATGGATTACCAGTTCTGTTTCAGAAAGACACATCCTGAAAGTGATCTCCCTGTGTGCATAGAATTCTGTCAAGCTTTGTTGCTTCTGACTTAAACTTAATTTATTTCTTCTTATTGCATCTTAGAAAAAACACAACAGGGCATCACATGAAATGAATACTGCAATGTAATACAAAATCACGCAAAACTGACTGCAAAATGCACTTAGCAAAACTGAGACGACCTGGTGCTTTGCAAACAGTAATGAAGCCAGCTATATACACTGTGAATGGGCCAGAGCACGCATAGTATCTCCTTTTCAGCTACACATTTTAAAAGTAGCTAACACATGTTCAGACTACAAGACAGGAACCATATGGGGAGTGAGGCTTTGTAATGAAATCTTTAGTCAGTGTTTTTAATCTCTATTAAGGTCAGGGAAAGACAATACAAATATTTGGTACAGAACAAATTACACTGCATCATTTGTCAGCATCAGACCCACGATCAGAGCTAACATTATATCAGTATGTTATTATTATTATTTTTATTATTATTATTACTATTATTATTATTATTATTATTATTATTAGTAGTAGTAGTAGTAGTATTAGATGTGTTTTAACAGGCCAAATTTATATTGTATCTTTTCTGCAGCAAAAAAAACCCAACATATTTATCATAAAGTTCAGGTGCACTTGCTCTTGTTAGCCAGTAGGTGTAAGTCTCTTTTTCAGTGTGTGCTGTTCCTGTTTGTACACTGTGGATCTAGGTAAATTGAACACTTGTTTCAATATTCGACCAGGATACCACAGTTAAAACCTAGCTACCTATCCCTGACAAATTTCTGCATGGCAGCTGATTATGTAACTTCATGTGCATTATAACACACATTCATCCTGATCTAAAGGATATATACATCCCAACGCACAAACAGCCCTCCTTCTGGAAGCTTACAAAAGTTATATCTCTCCTTACCTTGAACCAAATGTTGGAGCTCATGGAAGGAGCTTGAGGCTGAAGTCCTTTCTGTTGCACAGCAGTGGCTCAAGGAGGTTCAATGCTAGCTTTCCCTCATTGACCCTGTTAGTGAGGGAGCTGTGGAGGGGTCTGTGCCCATCCCATATTCAGCCTTCTGTCTGCAGCAGCTCCTAGTTCCAGCTGTGCTGAATTGTGTGGCATTTTTGTGATGTGGACTGCTGATCCACTAAAGAAGTAAAGAAACCAAATTAATTTCACTTGTTACAATAAGATGTAATTTAAACCTAAGTGAAATACTAGTGTAAAAATACTCTGCCACATAGCTCCTATACTTAGATATGTATAATTCTTCTATAGGAAGAATTCCTATCTTTATACAGCTTGCATAGCGTCCACATTACTTTCTAATGATCTTTTTTCAAGTTACTTAGGTAAACTCTGTGTTTTTCTAATAGTATTGGCATTTTTTTTTACTTCTTTCCTATTCTAAATTCATATAGCTGAATATGAAAGTATATGTAAAGATGTAAAGATGATTTGAAAGAGTTTTTTTGGTGATCTGCTGCTGTTTTTGTGAAAGCATTAGTGTCAAAGGTGTTCGAGAGAAATAAAACTTGCAAGAGAAATGATATATATTTATATTTTTATTCCATTTATATTTCTTCTCTGTAAGGATATCTTGTACACCAAATATCCCATTGGCAGTAAAGCGCATTCAATGTGTTTTGAAGCCAGAAACAGTCACTTGGTTTAACAAACACAATTACAAAATAAAAATAACCACAAAATAATGACTGCATGTTAATAACATACAAGATCCATGCCTACTCAGTAGGTAACTACAACATTCCAACTCCTGAATATAGAGAGATATTTACATTTTAGTTACAAAAATATACTTTTGAGATTTTTTGCTTACATTCTAAAGAAATGAAGCTGTGCCTTCAAATAATTATTTTTGTTATTGTTCCATCTCTTGAAATCCCTTTTACATTCGTAAATAAATCCCTTTCACCTTAAGGCTAGATGCAAAGCATCCATTTACACAACTCTGTGTCAAAACGTCAGCAAGGCTTCACAAAAGGCACCAAAACGTTTGAAAACTTTTAAAACAGAACTTGTTTTTTTTTGTTTTTTTGCCACATGTGAGAGTGGCAGTGGGTGATATTTACAAATAATATAAAGGAGCATCACTCCTACACATGCTTTGAACACTTAAGTGCTTTCCAAACAAATTCAAAACTCATCACAGCATCATCACGACAGAAAAGAGAAAAATATTTATAAAATATGGCCCTGTTAACTTCAAATAATACAATGTAGATATGCAAATAAGTTTTCACATCAATAGTACCAAAGAATGATAAACGAAACATGGCACATGTACAATATACATATAGTTTATGTATATTATCAAAGTCTTTTTGTGGTTGATCCGATTGTCTCAGATCTGCAGACTGTCCTTGAGTTGGGGCAAGAGAGTGAGAGAGATTCTAAAGATCTTAAGCTTTAAGTGCCAGTTGCTGTTTAAAGTCATTTGGAACACTTCTTTCTGAAGTGCTGATTATGTTGCTCATTTTCTTTTAACTCTCTGAGGTTTTTTTTGTGTTTTTTTTAATTTATTTTTTAATAGTCCTAGCCTTTACTCTTCAGGTACCTTAAGAATGCACACGGAAAGTGCGTGTGGAAAAGTCATTTGATCATCTTAGCAGATTTCAATTGTCCTTGGAGAGAGAGTTGACTGCATATCTGACAGAGGAGTGGCGACAGGTGAGCTGTAAATGTTTGTGGGGAAGGTAGAGGCTCCCTGGCTCTGGAAGGGGGTAGTTACTGAGGGGTAGGAGGTAGCCACTGACGGGGAGGGGTAGGAGTTGTGCATGGGAGAGGAGTAGCAGGAGGGTACTGGAGATTGGTAAGAGGAGACTGGAGAGGGGTAGGACGTTATTGGAGAGGGGTAGCTGGAGACTGAAGACTGAGCTGAGACTGGAATTACCTTCTCTGCCTTCTTCTCCTTCTGCCGCAAGTGGATCTTGGTGTGCCTCTTCCTCTCGTCACTGCGGGCGAACTTGCGGCCACAGATTTCACAGGCAAAGGGCTTTTCTCCGGTGTGAGTGCGGATGTGGGTGGTCAGGTGATCACTGCGGCTGAAGTTCCTCATGCAGATGCGGCATTGGAAGGGCTTCTGCCCTGTGTGAATACGGATGTGTCTGGTCAGCTCATCGGAGCGGGAGAACCTCCTGTCGCAAGTCTCCACAGGGCAAGCATAGGGCCTCTCATGGGGAGGGGTCTTGCTGGGGCGATTCGGGTATTTTCTCATCCTGCTGGGCTTGATCAGCTGGGACTGGTAGGTGTTCTTCAGGTCTTGAGAACCTGTCTGGGTGGCAAAGGCCTTGATGGTGGACAAAGGTGTGAGGGAAGGCTGTGGGTTTCGGTTCTCCAGATTCTGGAAGGGTTTCTGGTCCAGGCAGACATCGGCTTGCTGCTGTGGGAAGAGGTAGTCTGGGATCATGGGCACTGAAAAGTTTGTGGTGCCGGTCTTGGTGATGGGGTACGCTGGTGGAGGGTACTGGATGGAGCTGCTGACCTGGCTGGAGAAGGTCTGGGACTGGTCAGAGAAGATGTCAGAACTGGCGCTGGAGTAGGTTGGAGCTGCTGAGTAGATGGGGTTGGGCTCACTGTGCTGGATGGAGCAGCTCATTGTAGGACTCTGGGATGCTGAGGACGAGGGAGATGAGGATGGAGTGGAGGTGGTGGGTGAGTTTGCCATTCCCATCAGTCCACTGACCAGGCTGAAGAAAGGTTCTGCCCACAGGCTGTTGCTGCAATTTGCAGGTTCTAGAGTGAAGCGCCCAGTGTAGGAGATTGGAGGCAGCCTGCAGGTCTGGTTGGGGTAACTTGGCTCAGCCAAAGACTTGTCACCATTCATGGAGATATCAGTAAATGTATCTGGAGAACAAAACACAAAAGAAACATATGTTTAAATACATTTGTCTTATCAGCAGTAGACAAATAATTATATGCAGTGACATGTTTTAGAATGTACAGTTATAATGCACTTGGATTTATCATTTGTTTCTTCTGCACACTAGTGCTTCAGAAAGAGGATCCTAACCAATCTACGATGCTGAGCAGCAGCAGGTGCTTAAGCAATGAGAGAGAATCCCCCTATGCACAGCACCAAAATGTAATTTAACTTCACACCTTTTGCATCTGATTAAAACAGCTAAAAACAAATATCCTTCATTACATTAGCAGGCAGCATTTACATTTCCCCTGTTTCTAACACATTTAATGCATTTTTTTTATTATTATTCCACAGGATTGCAAGCAATTGTTTAAATAAATTGCATGTGCATTATTGTCTGTGTTTCTTAATCCTTTAACTGTATTTAATATATGTATAAACGCAGGTTAAATATGCAGAATGCATGCATATTAAAGAATCACAACCTGGGCAATACAGCCATCTTAATACACATGCTGACTATTACAAATGATTTTAAAATGTCATGTATTTAAAAGGAAAGCCAGTTCTTACCTCCAGTCAACTGTTCATATTGGTCTCCAGGTTCCCCAGAGCCAAAGCCAGTGGTCTCCGGTACAGAGGGACTTAAAAACTGTGTCCCTCCTGGATTGAGGAGCATCATCTCTTCCAGCTTTGGGTAGTTATCCATTGGGGAGTGGGGGAAATTGCACAGAGGATCTGATATTTGCAGAGGAGATAGAAGCATCTCCGTCTTGGCAGCTGCCATTCTTCTACAAACAATCAATATTTTTCAGTTAAACTCTGAGAAGGGAATCACCTGAGCAATGACAGCTCTGGGATGAGAGAAGAAGAATTCAGATATAAATCAGCAGCCTTTTTTTTTTGTTGTTGTTCTGCTGATTCTCCAGGTTTTTTATTTTTAAAGAAAAAAATCGTACTTTTTTTAAAATATAAATATATATATATAATATATATATATATATATATATATATATATATATATATATATATATATGTATGTATATGTATATATAATCTGCACTCAACCAATGAATTAAAAGATGATAGCAATTGGTTGTTCTTTAAGAATGTTAAAGAAATCTTCCTGTATTTAAAAAAAAAAAAAAACTGCAGCTGGTTTTGTTATTTTCGTTGTTTCACTTGCTGTGATTCCTACTGATATTTCTCAGAGAGAGGAGGCTCTGTATCTGGTTCGCTCTGTACTGCTAGTGAAATCAAGCTCTGAGGGCTGTTTCTCTAGTTAGAGAATCCCCGCTCCTTTTTATACCCTCCTAATGTGACGTAGATGTCCATATTTGGATTGGAGGAAGCCCATATTTAGGCACTGCAGTGGAGGACACATGACGTTGCATGGGGGAAAAGGCAGCACGGAGAGAATCTGAATTAAATTGTGCGCAATAAATTGAACGAAAAGAGCGATCGTTTTCACTTCACTAGAGATAAATGCATCCACAGCTTTTATACCGGCCATTAAAATGAATGATTTTTTTCTTTTTTTTAACTAATGCGCACAAGTTAAACGTGGATTTCCCGTCCCTGTACAGCGCGCTGTGTCTACCGGAAGCCCGGCTCTGCCACTCCATATTAAGGCATGTCTACATATGGCTAATTCCGGTAGGGTTCCTCTTCCTTGCCCTTATTTGGAGCTTCCTGAGTCTCTGATTTTTTAAATGCTGATCAGAGAGCTTGAGTGACGAGGGCGGGATTAAAGTCCAGCACAGAAAGCAATGCATTAATGTCAGAACTACTATATACTTTCACTAGCAGTGGCACAGACTCATTTCACTAGATGTAATATTATGTGATCGTTTATATAGAGGTAATTAAAATAAAATGTGGACTCTTTTTAAAATGCATGTGCTTGCACAAATTTGTCAAATAAGGTTATAATACATCAATTTAAAACGTAAGATTTGATACATATCGTAGTAATACAAATATTGACATTGATTAGTTTCATTTTACCGTGTTGTGAGACGCGACGTATTTGACACGTTTCTCGCAAACACGCTGAACTTGCGGTGCAAAACCCTACCACTATCAGGAAAGCGGGAAGACGGGACAAAATTTGAATCAGCAAAATAAAAAAATAAATAAATAGGCAGACCGCTTGCTAAACAATATGGTATGAAAAAAAAAAAAAAAAAAAAAGAATAGTTTTGCGTTGAGCGAGTGCATGGGCATTACTGTTTTAAACACTTACTAATTAAACTACAGAAATGGACTATGCCGGAGAAAGTTGTGAACAGGTACTATAGGAATGGAGTGTTATGCCTAAAAAGTCTCTCCCGCGGGGATTGCTGACATAGCGGGTGGCGCTGTGACCAAAACGGAGCTGCATCTTTAAGACAAGCAGAAAAATAAAGCATAGCGTTCGGGTTGGGAGAGGAAATTCGTACATTTGTTGCAGTAGTACGAGCATAACAGATACACAATTTCTAGCAGAAGCTGTACACACTAAACAAACACAGAATGCAAAAAAAAACAAACATGCAAATAAAAAAGACCGAATGCAAGGTAAATAACGGGCACATCAAATTAATTTCTGCTTAATTTTACCAGATTAAACCGACTACACTTCATTTCCATCGGTAAGGCTGCATTAGGGAACTATTTATATTAAGAATGACGCCTCATGCATGTAATGAACCGATAAAACAATGAATACGATGATTTTAAAAACGAAGTTCGACTGAATTAAAAACAGCTGTGCAAAGCTGAGAATGGCTGGCATACGCAGTTCCTTATACATGTGTGACAGATGTGCAGCAATGACTGGTGTCTATATCGGTTCTGTAGACCTTGTAATGTTACAGGTACCGCATCACATTCAATACAGGTGTAAGGGCTACTGTGTAATTTAAAAAAAAAGAAAGAAAAAACCTACTGATTATATATATATATGAAACAAACCACATGCAAATTTTTTAAAAATAAATTAAAATCGCAAAGCAATATGCTTCAAACGTGAACTAAAATGTTGTTATTTTGCTTAAGTTTTTTGTTTGTTTGTTTGTTTTATTGGATATATAAAACAGGACAATGTAGCATTTACCGTGATTGCTCTTGTAGTGTTGTACCTGTCTGTACATTTAACAATGTGTTTGTCTCTGCTCTAATTTAACGGTGATTGTGTGAAAGGAATTCCCTTTAATGTTGTTTGCGCTCACGATACTGTGGAGGAGGTTTGATTCCCGAGGCACGGATCAGAAATCCCTTGTCTTCCCCTTTGCTGCCCACACCTTTTTAAATGTAATCAAAAAAACAAGTTGTTTTCTACTACGGTGCTGGGTATATCCTATTCAAAATAATGCACATAATTCAAGCAATATAACTGATATTTCAAACATATAGATGCTTTACATTTTTCCATCTCAAACAATCGTGTGAATTACACATTTTCCGACTTTTTTTTTTCTTTTTTAAGGTTTGCAATACAGAATACGATACGTTTATGTTCATACGTAATATGCCTGGCGATCGAATCTTGCAGACAGAATATACGGTTGTTTTATACACCTTACTGCAGGGGTTTCCTGGGTTCGATTCTCGTGGGTTGGGTTCCCTTATTCAATCGGTATTTTAAAAAAATGCTGCAATATGCTGTTGGTGGGGGAGGAGGGGGTGCTCCTGGTGATGCAAAGTAGAAAAGCAGGGAATCTCTGTGTAAATAGGCTCGCTGCTGCCTCCGGAGCCAACGTGCATCATATTTTGTACATCATTAATATTGTATTATTTATTTTCTATAACTTTTAACCACTGCAGTCATGCAAACTAAAATGTGTTCAATATATTGATCGGTCGTCATCAGCCTTGTGGCTGGCTTCTGGAAGTCTCTGTAACTGGCTGCTTGCTGTTTCCTGTACTGGAAAAATGCCAGGTGAATGCCTAGACGCAGTGAAATTGTACTGGGCATGCTCGTATAATAGAGGTCTAGCTCAAAATAAACGGTCGCAGGTAGAAAACTCTATATTCCTAAATTGTGCTTTTCAGACCAACCGTCGTATACAGTGTAAATACAACTTTATGTGGTGTGTATAGTTGTGTATATTTTTATGAGACGCGATAAATGGTTCTTGGCCGATACAAATACTACCCTGGCCGTATTTATATAGCACTAAATATAGAATCTATACATAATGAACATGCAGCCACAATTATCAAACCAGAATTAAACAACACGTAAAAAAAAACCCACTCACAAACCAAGAACAATACTTGAGATACTTGAGATAGGAAAGTAGACTTGCACAAATAATTCACAGCACTTGGTATAAATAATATGGGGGGGGGGGGGGGGGGGGGGGGGGGGGGGGGGGGGGGGAACAAGAAGACCAAATAGGAACTAGAGATTTTTTTTTTTTTTTTTAATGAAAAAAAAGTTCACAAACTTTATTTGAAATGAGAATAGAATGAGTTAAGTGTATCATGAAATCAAGTGCCTAGGTATAAAAACTACCAAGAAACAACTTAGTTGCAGGAAGGAACAATTGCATTATTGAATACTATAGTGCTGGTTTTGCACCTTCTGTGACTATTTGCTTCTGCACTTCACAATAGAGACCTGATTGTTTTATTAAATGTGCCATTCAGCTGTGAATGTTCAATAAATGAGAAAATGTTAACATAGGTAATAAAAAAAATACCCCCCCCCCCCCCCCCCCCCCCCAAAAAAAAAAAGACACAAAATATCCTACACACTGACAGCAAAGAAAATTTCACTTGTGTAAGGTGATTTATTTTCGAGATCGACAAACTTCGCCACTGGCACGACTCACAGCCTTAACTTTTGTGTTTTCAATCACTCTTCCTACGCTAGAGAAAAGCCCTTGTTTTGTTGCTGTCGGAGGTGTAAATACAATAATTTTGGCTTTCTCCTTCACCTACACACTGCAACACCCCCTCCTGGTCTTCAGTCTCCATGTACTAATATTTAATCATGCTTCACTGTCACATTGTGGATTAGCATTCCCTCACACCCACACTCCAGTAGAACACTTTGCTGTGCAGAATTAATTAGAACTGCTTTCGAAAATGTTGTCTCAGCCCATTAAAAGTAGAATTATCACATTACTTACAACTACTGTACTTATATTTTGTTTTACTTTTAAATGTAGAGGAGATTATTGCCATGCTGTTTTAAAGACACACTTGGTGCAGATCTAAAATATCTTAGCTGATGTCTTTTTGCTGTTTTGAATGTCTTATACTATATTGGCTGGTTTCACAGCCCCTGATTAGCACTAGTATTGGACTACCTAATGTTAAATTAGATAAGGTAGTTTCAAGATTAGTGCTAATCATTTCAGTCATCACATCTTGGTAATGTTTTAAAACTTCTAAGCACTCCTGTTCTCTCTGTAAAGAACTCAAGCATTCTTCTCACTGAATACTGCTGGTACACCATAGTGTTGGTGTTTTTTAGGCCACAGGTGTGTTTTAAACTACTGAGTTTTAAAAAGTTGCCAGAATATGATGACTGATACAGCTATAGGTATATAAAGTGAATCTAACAAGAAGAATATGCGTTAAGGTAACTTATATACTTTAAATTCCCAACATTGAATCAAAACAAAACCTCTTTTTATTGTTGCAATGTCTTGCATTGCAAAATAAATATTGTTACTACTCAGGATCCTTCAGTCATAGAGCGTACGTTTTGCCTTCTGTATCCCACTTCACATCACATAGAAACCCTGTTCATGACATCAACCGTGCCACTTCGTTTGCTGTGTTCGCCATACCAGCACCCTTGAAATATTCCTTTTGGAATTCCATTCAACTGCAAAGTCCGTTCAAAATGGTGACATCACAATCGGCCACATTCCTCAGCCACTTAACAGCATTCTCTTTGTCAAGCTTTTTTATTTTTTCAATGAAACTGACAATGAATTAAATACAGGTTGGTAATGATTAGAAAACAAATATCAATGCTGGTTAGTGGCAGGAATAGCAGACACGGAGCAGAAAACTGCAGTACAGCGCTTTAGTTCCCTTGTATTTAACAAATTAAACAAGCAAAAGACTTGAACAAATCAAAAACGCACCTCAGCAATGTTATCTCGCCGCTGGGAACATTTGTGTATAGGTTATATTGATGCTTGTAGTGCTTAAACAGGCCCTGGCTTTTAGCTTCGGTCCATTCACTTCTACTCACACTGATATTCTGCTATACACAGACTTTCGCCATCCTGTAACCCTGTATTCATGATTCTGATGACCTGCAGGAACCCCAGTCTGGAGAGTCTCTGTGTTCCAGTGTGAAAGAAGTCAATAAGCTCAAGCTTCTAATCTAATCACAGCTACTGCATGAACTCCAAGGCAGCAGAATGAGGGAATTGAATAACAAACAAACAGAATGAGGCCCAAACCTCATTCATCGTTGTTTAATGTAATACCAGATAATTCAATTCTGTGAATTTATATTCAGGTTCTTGCAGTATTTGGTAGCATTTCTTAATAAACTGCTGCAGGTGTTTTAAAAACACCTGCTACTGGGGTAGATGCAAAAGGCTTTACAGATTTATGTTACAAATAAAATGAAAATTATTATTTTGTGAGGGCTTTTGCTGCAAACAAGATGATCTATTTTCTCGAGTGCTTCTTGGTATACTGTTATCACCAAAAATTAATAAATAAAACACAGATTCCAATTAAACAAGTGAGGGCCTGTGGTTGTGAGGTTTGCTGTTGTGATGATGGCTATGCTCCTCTCAGAGCTAATGATTCCACCCTGAGTAGCCTAGAATACATGAAACAGAAGAGAATTTGTGTACTGTCACTGCTGTCCCTCTACTGCACACCATTGCCCTCAGGCAACAGAAAACCTTTTTGACCCTCAAACCCCCCATATACAGTATATGTTTTTGTCATCCCTGCACATCACAATGTGTGATGACATGTTTGTGAATAATTCAGTAATGTGCAGTAGTGGGTATGATGTTCTGAGTGGGGGCGAGGCATCCTTTCAGGAAGCAGAGCTACATGAGCGCATGGTGTGAGCAGAGGGTAAGATAAATTTCATTTTTTATGATATTTATATAGAGATATCTTAATAATCTCTCTAAAGAAACATATTTGATAGGTTTTGGACATATTTTGTCTTTTTATATATTCTAAAAATGTAGTTTTCTTTTCGTTGCGTCAGGGCAATGTTGTGCAGTTAGGCTCCTTTTCAGGGCAATATCATGCTAAATGGAGGACGTGTGATTTGTTGTACAATGGTGGATTTGGTCAATGTTTTTGCCAACATATCCAGAGATATTCACAGGCAATGGACACAGGGACATTTTATGGGCAAAAGGAGCCTTATAGGGCAGTTAGGGTCATACCTTCTGATAGTTAGGACAGTAAGCTTGAGGGCAGTGACAGCGAGGAAGAATGGATCCCAGAATCAGGTATGAGAAGCAATGAAATACTACTCTCTATCAAACTTATATACAGCCGAGCTAAGAAGATCTGGCCATGGGTCTTTTCAAGAGAAAATAGCCTGTGCTGGACATGTCAATTTCCATGCAGTAAAGTGGTATGACAATCGCTCACTGAGGTCGAGAGATGGGACCGAAGCAGAAAGATGGTCTGCCAAGTCCCCTGTCCTGCTGTGGTGAGAGTCTACAATCAGCACATGGGAGGAGTTGACCTGCTTGACTCGCTCATTGCACTCTACCGCACAAAGATCAGATCCAAAAAGTGGTATCATCGCATGGTGTTCCACTTCCTGGACATGACAGTGGTGACTTCCTGGCTGCTCTACAGGATTGTGATGCCAACGATATGTCAAAAGAAGAACAAATGAGGCTGTACTACTTCACATCTTACATCGCACAGAGCCTCTGCAAATGTGGAAAAAATCTGGAGTGGAAGAGAGGCCGTCCCAGTGGTGGGATTTCCAGTGAATATGAGGAGAAGTGGAGGAAGCAGGGACCCACCACTCTAATCCCATTCCCAGATCACGAGTGAAAAAAGGGGAGATGCAGGACACCAGGATGCAAGGGCACTCCAAAAGTCAAGTGCAGGAAATGTGATGTCCACCTCAGCTTCACAGCTACCAGCAACTGCTTCCTGACATTTCACACAGAATGAGAGATTCAGAGAATAGAGGAAGAGATTCATCAAATGGAGAAAAAAGGCAAACAGTGAACTGATTTTTTTTTTTTTTATCTTGGTAATTGATACAGTACACAATACAAATGTTCTGAAGAAATTTTATTATGAAAAGAGTGCTTGTTTCTATTATACTTCACTAAATAAATGATCTGAAAATATCTGATTTTGATTGGCGTTTTGGTACCCTTAAGGCACAATGTTGCCCAGAGGCAACCAAAACATTTCTGGAGTTTGGGGAGGTTGAAAGTGAAAAGTATAATGATTAATACATTATCAGAGCGACCCAATTTTTTTTTTTATGGAAAACAAAAATGTGTGCATTAGAGGGTTAAGTGACAGTGTTCGCACGACCCCTGTCACCCAATTCCTCTTGTCACAGAAGAAGCATTGCATGTTTAAAATTATGTTTTTGTTACATCCTCATGGGAATCCTTTCACTTCCAAAATTTAAAATTTTCTTCAAAAAACAAATGTGTCCAGGCTGCTTAATGGCAGCACTTCTATAAAACAGGGTGGCACTTCCACATTATGCTGAACAGATGAACAGGGTTATGTTTCCTTCAAATGCATCTGATTCTTGCTGGTAATATCATTGGGCCACAGACACCTTTGATAGATTTCTTTAGATGCCTATATAGAAATATATTTAATATAAAAAAAAAATTCCAGAACATGTTACCATGAAGGCTCTGTTGCATTATACAGGAACGTAAAGTCTGGTCAGATTTCAGCTGTGGTAACTTGGAAAGAGGAACTAAACAGAGGAAACTGGTGAGTATAACATTTCAATTTTTCAATTTTAAACCAGGAAAACTACAGAGAGGTCCTGCAGTAAGCTATAACCCCAAGGGTTTAGCAGGAGAAAGTTTCCCTGCATACTACACTTCTGCCAGTGCTATCTAAGTACCGGTACTGTTGTCAGTCTAAAGGTGGAGGCTGGATGTGCATCGGCCATTCGCAAGATTGCTTTGGCGGCACAAACAGAAAGCGTTTTCCCTCCTGTTCCCACCCACACCGTTTTGCCAGTTTCATTCTGTCTATCAGGACCTGGAACCAAGAGAAATGTTCGATGCAGTGCTGAGAGAGCTAACGAGTGAACCAGTAGTTCTGTTTACCTTCAGGACACTTTTGAAAATATGACTTGACATCTCAAAGAGCTTTGTCCAGGTTAAACAAATAAGGAGGCTGAGCAGCACTTATTGTATATATTAAACTGTACCTGCCCTGCAGTTGTGTGTATATACGCTGAGATGTACCTGTCAACTCCCACACATAATAAATCAGGATAATTTATTTTTTATAATCCCCATTTTGTGTGGCTGACAGTTCAGACTTGTAGCCACAAATTCTGTCTTGGTATTTCCCCCCTTCCTATGCATTTCCTTTGAGATGGAGTGATCCGGCACACTGGATCAGCGTTGCCTAACTTTTTTGACTAAAGAAGCCATGCCATGACAACCAGTGTGCTCTTAAAAGAAAAAAAAAAAAAACGAAAAATGGCAAACACAACCTAAATAAAATGTAAACTTTGAGGACAGATTCTGCTTTAAGATACTGTTACATTTGATTTGTATATGTCGACTGTAGTTTTCCGCTAAAGACGACCAATTTCCCTTGCATTCCTTTTGAACTCCTTAACAGCCTTAATTGAGATACTCTACCTCTAAATCAAAAGAGCCACATGCACGATTAAAGAGTCATCTGTTGGGCAACCCTGGCCTGTATCCAAGTTGTGCACAAAGCTGCTGTTCTGACAGGTCTTGGATACACTACATTTGTACCGCAGAGACTAGGGGTTGGTCTGGACGGTTGTGTAGGGGGATGCTCAGCACAGAAGGTATTATGTAAGAGTGGACTGTATTATTTGAATGTCTTACTTTGCATGACAAAGAATACAAACTCTGTTTGGGGGGGGGGGGGGGGGGGGTAGTTCAAGGCAGTCTATGTACAAATCCTCCTCAATGTGTGCCAACTTTTATTTGGATGTTTGAACATTTCTTTTTACACTTTAAAATTGACTCAAGGGAGCTGAGTGTGTTCAAGGCTTTTTTAAGTAAATATTTTTTCGGATGAACCTTTTAAAAGTATAAAGTACTCAAAGAGCAAAGCGTTTCTTCATCATGTGTGCCCAACAAGCATGAGCCAATAAAAATGTGAAAAAAGCAATTGCCTAACACAGTGAACAAATATATTTTGTCTTTCAGATAGACAGATTTTATTATGGGCATACCCTTCCATTAAATATGGTTTGCTTTGTCGAGGGACATGTCCCAAGCATATTGACACTTCTGTCTCCCTGGTCTAGCCTGGGGAGGGATGGTCTGGAATTTTGAAATGCTTACAAACAGCCCGTAGGTTGTAATCCTTATAGAGCATCACTGAAATAAATTATTTTGCCTATAGACGCTGCTGTTGTTGCACCCTTTAAAAAGACAAAGAGGTGTTACCAATTACTGCATTTGTTGTATCTGCGACAGAATAATCATGTTACTTTTTCCTAAAATAAATAAAGGTTCTCCAAGGCAATTCCTAACTATGAAATGGTAATACATCTTTTTATTTCTATTCAAGTCCCAAATGGTGGCCCATCGTAGATTGTAATTGAGTGTCGATGCAGTACTGTAGGCATCTAGTGTTACAGAAATGATAACGGACTCAACCACATTGTTCCAGTCTCCTGAAATAGCAGCAGACTGGTTGTTCTCCAGTCAGTGACCCTTGACTGGTATTAAGTGCACTGATGTTGATTGATATGTCTTTCCCAACTAGTGACCAGGCGCTTGAACATGCTGGTTAAAGATTAGCTGTGGGCAAAAAGCAGAACAGTGCATCTGACAATCGTGGTTGGGTTTCCTTTGATCTGTATGCTATATGAAGGCAGTCATCCCATACTACTGTCTTTCTCACAGGCAGGTAGGAAATATACAGTTACAAACCTATGCAAGACTGTAACCTTTTCAGATTATGTTAAACATTAGCTGCAAATCCACAGGAGTTCCAGCAAATACAGCTGTCATAATAATAATAATAATAATAATAATAATAATAATAATAATAGCAACAACAACAACAACAACAACAACAATAATAATAATAATAATAATAATAATAAATAATAATAACAACAACAACAACAACATAATAATAATAATAATAATAATAATAATAATAATAATAATAATAATAATAATAATAATAATAATAATAACACAATTTAGCATTCTGGGGTTTCACTTTCTCTCTGTGCTCAATAATCTCTTATATGACACCCTGTGGAAAGAAAACTGTTCCCTGAGAAATGTAATGAAACACCAGTAGGATGAAAAAGTAAGGTGTGTCACTTTTCATATGAATGGAATTCCTTCTGTATTTGCATAAACTGAAAAACATGATAAAGTAAACTTGGCATAGTTCTGTTTCTGTGTACCGCTACCAAAAGGTCATTATGTTTTGCAAATAAATTTCCTTGTATGGTTCATTGAACCCTGTTCACCCAGTGAAGGGACTAAACTGTTTAACTGTGTTTGTGTGTGTGTGTGTGTTAGTGGCTGATAAAGAGACCACTTTGTTCAGGTGATCAGGTGACCATTAATTCATACCTTTAAATGTATTGTTTCAGTGAATCTTGCAAGGTACATTCAAGACAGTGAAATAAGCTTAATAAAAAAAAAAAAAAAAGCTTTAGATAGTCATTACTTGTGCCCTGCTTAGGACCATAATATCAAAGCTGTGTCATTTATGTTAAGTACCTCTTCCAAACAAAAATGAACAAAAAACAGCCCTTACAAAACATTCCTTAGTACAGTCATTAAAGTGTTGTGAATAGATTGCAATAATACAAAATCACGCTTTAAAAAAACGTGTGCTGCCTACATATGTTTTTGACTATAATGCCCAGTCCTTCATGTCTAGAGATGAATCTTTCTAAGAAGTCTATATAAAGTGAATCTGTAAGAAAACAAAGTCTGTCACGTTGACAGTCACTACACATACTGTATTCATAATAAACATGTCTGTTTGGACTGTGATTCTCACAGACAAACAACAATTTAAATTGATTTGGTTCTTCTCTTTTTCATGAGCCGGTCTAGACTGGGCGGCAGTGAAGAATCGGCTCCCTGGTTTTGCGTCTGCTCTGATTCCTGCTGCTTTCAGACAGTTTTACATTCTGGCCTGGAATCCCCCCTTTCTTTTCTCGTAGATTTGGCCGACAGTCAAATGCTGGCCAGATGGCAGCAGGAAAAAAAAAAAGCCATGTGATGAGCTGTAATTTCACTCTCTCATGAAGTCTCTGATCATTCAGTAGCTCACATATTAATTTAATTATATTATATTTTTTATTTTCACCTATAGATAGCTTTATAATCAATAGTCCTGTAGCAAAGCAATATGTACATGCATGTGTATGATCACATGTGACCCACTGTTTCTGGTACTTGTCTTGATTCCTGGAGAGCAAGTGTCCATTACGGTATGTGGGATGTGAAGGAGCTTCGGAATATTGACGTGCTTAACCCTTTCCTCCACAAAACACTTAGAAATAACAATTGTTATCACTGTTATGAAAATTAAAATGGAGAGCCAAAAATAAATGAATGACAATTCAAATTTTCATTTCAGCTTAAGCCTATAATTCAAGTGGTGTATATATGTATTTAAAAAATGACGTACATTTGTCTTTTTCTGGCTACTTAATATTGATCATATTGGCAATCGCACTGTGTATATAAATGTTGAAGTAAAAGCACTGTTTTTAAAAGTTAAAAGCAGGGGAATGAAAAAAAAAACATAACGAAACAGATATCTGAGATTGATAATGTAAGCTGGAAAAAAAAACCTGTTGAGCCAGCTGGCTATTTTAATTGATGTAATCTGCAGTGGGGGTATTTATCTTGCCTCACGTATGTGGACATGTCAAAATTATCCACGGTCTGTCATAAAACATATGTTCTATGTATATAAAGCAGACTTACAGTGTCAAGAATGTTAACCCAGTCTGACAACACTTTTTTAAAACTACAGCTGGAGGATGAGCACCATAGTTTCTCACAGTGATGTATTCAATAGAATTGAGAAGATGTAGGCATACCTCCAGCTATGATTCAAGAGTGAACCCTGAAAAGATTGATCCAGGTTCACTCATTGAACATTGGTATGGCAAGGCTGGCAGTAATCCATGCGAGTCGATAAGACTTCAACTTTGTGTCAAAAGAAACTGTATAAGGAAACACATGTAACTAACTGAGCCTGCATGCTCACATGCATGATACACAAGAAATGGAAAACACATTCATGTTTTCACGTGTGATGCATTATTCATGCATCACAACAACTGTGGGAAATGTGTTTGTTGCAGCAGTTTGCACTTTCCCTCTCCATAGTGAATTAGTTTGAGATATTTATAACATTAAGAGCAGTTTTTTGAATTTCATACGTTTCCCAGTTGGGTGGCCGAAAATGTATGATCTGTTGATAAATAAAAGCCTGTTTCACTTAAATGTATGTAAGTCCGCTTTTCTAAAAAATGGTTCCATTGACAAGCTGTTGCCTATACAGTCAGTTCAGCGGTAATTATGAGGAAGGCATTTTGCAAGGACCATCGTTACAGACTTTAGGAACGTCTGGCCTGTACAATTTGAAATGGAGACCCTTGTTGAATGGCTTTGGACATTTCTATATACCATCTTTTGCTTTTGTTGCTTTAGTTGTGTTTAAGAAATTCCCCAGCCTGTAAAACAAGTTATTTTCAGTCATGCATTTTGTCTCACTCAGCTCGGGTCAAAGGGCGTCAACCCACATCCTGTGACCCGGATCAACCCGGGTACGACCCAGGTACATGGTTTCACACTATGCAGGATTGTGGCCCTGGTAGAAGTGCCAGATGTGCCAGTGTGAAAGGGCCTCTAGTTGTACTCCACTGCTAGCCTTTACAATGACATACAGGAAATATGTTACAATGTTACATTTTTTTTAAATGAAAAACAATACAAAGAAAACCATTATTTACCAGTTATATACAGTTATTAGTATGACAGGAACACACTGCTAGGGCCTGTTCTTATTTGTTTACAATCTCCCCCCCCCCCCCTTCCCTCTCTATATATTATTCTAATCTGTAGTTTACAGTTTGTGTGTAGCCTTTCTTTGCTTGGAAAGTAAACTTGATGTTTTCACCCCAGGAAAAATTCTCCAGTCAGTTTTAATACTCACCACAAAGAACAATATTTTAATAAAACCAGAAGAAAGAAAGAAAGAAAGAAAGAAAGAAAGAAAGAAAGAAAGAAAAAGAAAGAAAGAAAGAAAGAAAGAAAGAAAGAAAGAATTGTATTATTTTGCATCTTCATCTGCTATTTTAGTCCTGTGGCTTCACTTTAATTACCAGAGTTCACAACAGAGGAAGTGTTGTCACTTCCTGTGCTCCATGATATCACTGCTGGTTAGTAAGACTGAATGTGTTTCTGTTTTACTGTTGGAAAACAGATGCTATCATCAGTTTGCCATGACTATGTTTAAATAAAAAATAAGTAACTATGTTTAGCATATTTTGTATTTAAAACATATACATACACACATACATATGTTTACACTATATATCAGCACATATTCCATTAGTATTAGAATATGTTGGAATAGAAGCAGGGTTCATTTTGAAGTGGTTTATGCTGGTATGTATGGACTGATAGGCTGTGAGGATCAAAATCCATCTTCCATATATTGTAAAACAAGACAGCAGGTTTTATGGTTCATCCCATTGTTGATGATAACATACACACACACACAAAAAAAAGAAAATAACTTTTTTTGGTCGGCTTCATAATTTTTTTGTGTAATATATTTAATACCAAACAACCATTTTGGTTGTGTTCTAGATTTGGTTATATTCTAAACATGGATTATAAATTACTATACAAATCAACCATATGTTGATTAACTTCTTTCAGTAAGCCATATTTAGACAATTTAATGCTACAGCAAATAGACCTTCGGTAAAAAGGGACAGATTCTGCAGACAGTGTCAGTATATTGAATTATGTGAGTCTATGTAGATGTTTGGAAGACTCTTTTCCAAGTGATTTCACCCTGTGTTTGAGATATTTCAATATATTTTTGTTCATGTTTA
Source organism: Polyodon spathula (assembly GCF_017654505.1). Taxonomy (NCBI): domain Eukaryota; kingdom Metazoa; phylum Chordata; class Actinopteri; order Acipenseriformes; family Polyodontidae; genus Polyodon; species Polyodon spathula. The sequence continues at coordinate 31,040,117 of NC_054545.1, read as the reverse complement.
CCCCTTTCTCAATAGGGATTTACTGTATCACACAGAGCCTCCCCAATATATAAAACACCTGTCTCTAATTGCACAGCAGTGGAGAGCCATCAGAACCTGTTTTAGGGCTGAGTTGTCACCTGTCAGCAGTCCTAATTGTATGCTGTTTCATAGGTTGTCAGTTGTTTTATGCTTGCTGGCAATGTAACACATTGACAAGAAAACGTGGGAAAATGTTACATTTAAAGTGTCAGTAAAATTATCTAGACACAATTTGAAAATACTGGAACATGCCTTTTTGTTTAACCCCTTCTGTAATTGTCTGTTTAAGGTATTTTACTTTATTCATGCTGTCTAGTCTTTTGGGGGTCAAAACTTTTTGTAATACACTTGGTAATCTTTCCTAACCTTGGCCCTGCAGAGTAGAAGACTTGTAGATTATTGTTGTTGATTTTCTGGGGAGGAAACTGTTGATAAGTGAAAAATGATCAGAGGTTAAAATCTGGCTAACGCTTTAGTTTAGTGATCCATTAATAGTGGTTATATACAATCTATAAACAGGTTATTAATTATGCTATGAATAGTCTGTGCTAAAACTGATTTAAAATAATTAATATGCATAACCATTTTAAACAATTCCCAGAATCTGTTTTAGCACAAACTAACTCTCAAGCCATCTGGACATTTTTTGTATGCAGTTAAGAGGAGAGCAGTTTCATTTCAGAAAATGCTAGACTGGTCACAAATTCTAAAAGCGGATGACACGTTAACAAAGACTATTCATTTCCTCTACGGATAAATTCTAGCGATCAAAATCGCTTCGACCTGTAAATAGGAGGAAGCACTTTGTTCCTGTAGAAAGTGCAAGTCCAAGAGCTGAGCTGAGTAGGTTCATGAAGGGATATTAGCAGCTTGCGTTACTTAGTGAGTTGCAAAGCTCAGCAAAGAATGTATCATACTTTTATGAACCTTAAAGAATTGACCATTAATAGATTACAGGTCATCCAGAAATAACAGCTAATCAGTCACAATTACATGTTTACAAATTACCTGCTAAATCCAATTTTTATTGTCATTCCTGCGTTATTGAAATGGCAAGGTAAATCAAATTCTTATGGTCATTCATGAGTTATTAAACCGCCCATATTTATTTCAGATACCTAACCTAAAATATGCATCAAGGGTACTTTGAGACGGTATCCCTGATTAGTATTAAAACATGAGATTTGATCCACTTGAAAGTTGTTATCTCCTGTAGTTGAAGCACCCTGTATTTTTAAAAAAAATTTATTACAGTATCTCCCTATTATAAAGCTCATATATCTCAATGGGACTATCCCTTCTGACCTTGTCAGAGCTGCTATCTGAAAGATATCTCTTCACTGGCACTGTTTACTCCCTATTTTTAAATGTCTAGAATGGTAACTTTCAGTGAGATGCTGAATAACCATGGGGAACCTATTGTACTTATCTACAGTCATTCTTGCAAATGAGCTAGTCTCCATTGCTATATTTTCTCATAGACTTTTTTTAACCTTTTGTTGGCGTGAGATGCACCCAACATGTTTATACCTTTAAGATGCTGCTTCTAGTATTAAATAAAGTACTGTGCAATTTAAACTTCTCCATGTTAGCCTCCAACTTTTCCATGTTTTGTAACACTTTTGACGTGAAATCATTTTTATTTCACTTTCCTTAGAAATGTGTCATCTCTGCAGTGAATTGTGTGATTGTAGTCCTGGGCAAGGTGTTATCTGGGATTAAACTCAACAAAGAAATACAAATTCCAGTTACCACAGCGTTAGGTATTAAGTTTAAGTTTAAGGAATGGTCACATTTACTTGACGAATCAGTTGCATTTGCTTGTTTTATACATATTTTCATTGTGCGTTTAAGGCCTCGGTACGACTTCTAAAACACTCAATGCAGAAGTTAATTGCCATTGATTGGTACTCCCCATGTTTTTTCATTTCAATGTGTTGCTCTATAGATGATCAGAGAGCAAACTTACTGTGAACTGTGCCATTTCCTCTTACCATGTACTGTACAGTTCCTTTTCTGCTGACAAAGGCTAGTTCTAGAGTTCACACTTCCCCTTGATCTCTATACTTCTTCTCTGACATAAATTCAACCCATCCAAAACTAAATTAGTGTGTGGTAGCTTTCTTCCCTTCCTATACACCAACCGCTTCACAGTACTGTATGTTTTCAATTTGGAAATTCAATTTGTCTCAGGAATACAATCTTCATTTTTCTTTCAACTTCTAAATAGTTTTGGAACTATTCTCCATATTGCTTTCAATCTTCAATCCTCTAGATGGTGTTTTGTATTTCCTTTCTTGGATTGCTTCAGTAAACAGCCGCTGAATCACTTCCCTTCATCCTAACTCTCCCTTTCTACATTCTGGAGAGGAAGGAGTGGCCAAGAAGGATGGGAAATAGTATCAACAGAGAGGGATACTAAGGACCTTGGTCTGTCCACAGGGCTGGCTCCCAGCAACAGATTACAACCAGTCCCGGAAGCTTTAACCTCTGTTTAACAAAGGCAGATGGGTCAGTTCCTACAGCGCCAAAGTGATGTGATACTTTTCAGTTCATTTTGATAGCAGCAGTAGCACAGACTCGTTTACAGTTACTGTGTGCGTATATACTGTACGAGCAACAAGCATTTTATACAGCATCATTCAAAAGGTAGTGCAGCCAGGAAATATAAAACCAACTATCAATAAAATAATTACAACTGAGGAGTAGCAGAGTCCAGAACCCCTGTTTAAAACAAGTTCTAAGATAGTCTATAACCAGTGCTTTTAGAATTATCACTTGATTCACATTTAAGACCAATAACTTGTTTAAGTCCATAGCAATGGTGAGGATGTATAACCAGGGTTTTTTAGAGAGAAATAATGGGGTCCAAAGACCCCACAGTAACAATTTGGAACCGCACATTAAATCTGGTCACAATTGACCTCTAAAAAAGTTTTTGTAAATGTTGTTACTACAGGATATAACCCTTGCAAACTATATACAGGCATTTGCTATCGATAGAATGAAGCAGTGGTGTTGAATATTTTGATAAAGGGTTGATTTAGGATATAAAACTTGTATGTACTTTTCACATTTTTTTTGTATTGTGGTCTTTGTTTTGTTTTTGTTTTTTTGTTTTGTTTTTTCTGTGATTGCTATGGGGTGAAATTACCAGACAACCCCACACATACAACCTTTCTGTAATAATCGTTTGATTATAATGCTCTGATTTACCAAGATGAAAATAGAGAGCAACTTACTGCCTCATAACTATGCCTGTCTGTAGGACACTACTTTACTCCTCTTTAAAATTATTGTTTTAATTTAGAAAAACAAATGATATAACAAGCTGCTAAAGTTAGCCCATTAGTCAACATCCTCTATGAGGCTGTAATAATTTCAGCGCATTTTATTTTAGCCTGTGCTTAATTACAAAATTGATTGATGCTTTTGTTGATACCACAAATAATATCATTATTAAGTAGGCTGCTAGTGTGTCACAAGAGTTGGTCATCTCATAGACTTGGAGTTAAGTGCAACGAAATAACCCTTCCCCCTGCCTGTTTGTTTGTTTGTTCTTTAACTCTAAATTCATCCAGTTGGGGTTTCCCCTAGGGTTGATTTTTAAGCCCTGTCCACAATACACATTTAAATGACATTAGTTGCTTTTAAACTGGCTTAATTAAAAGGATTTGAGAACCAGACTCAAGACCACCTCAGGGGGTAGTCTCGAGTCCAGTTTTAAATTTGGTCACATCAGGTAGTGAGGTTTGTCAAAAGTGTGGATGGTGTAATACCGAACAATATTTTTTGTGTATCCTCCAATATCCCAAAATGCTCTTTGATATTTTGGGTGTGTGGACTTTGCAAATACTCAGAATAGGCTCCTCATTTGAGGATTATGTTGTAAAATGGTGGCACATGGAACGATGTGGTCAGATGCCAGGCAGTTCTTAATATCTGAAACAATGAAATTGATGAAGCAGAACTTCAGAGTTCAAAACGGAATGCGCAAAGCCAGAATGTTCATTCTAAGAACTATGTCTTCCTTGAGCATGGGCTCCATATTTGCAGGGTTGTAAACATAAAAAGTGCAAAAAAGTGTGTGTGTGTGTGTGTGTGTGTGTGTGTGTGTGTGTGTGTGTGTGTGTGTGTGTGTGTGTGTGTGTGTGTGTGTGTGTGTTTGATCTTAGTCTAAAAGAAGTCCTTTTCTAAACCACTCTTTTTCTAGTTCATTCAAAACTCTCTGCGGTTTGAATAGCGAAGAGGGACTGTAGGGGAATTCCAGGCTCACACAGCTGCCCAGTGTCTCTGCCGAGCCAATGAAATATTAACAGGAATCGAGTCCAACAGTGCACTGCTGTCCAGAAGTGAATAATCCTGACTCACTGTACTATACAGTACATAGAGGTACATTGTGTGGATGACTCTGTGAAACAGAGAGCCATGCGATTCTTGATATGCTCACTTACAGTTCTGATTTACATTGAGGGGCAGCCATGAGGCTGGTGTTGTTAGGGAAAAGGGTTTCTAGAAAGCTAAAATCCAATTTATTTAACAACAAATAAATACCAAACGTTATTAAATTTAACACAATAAATAAATAAAATTGTATTTAAATAATTTGTAATGAATATCCTCCCAGAGGCTGATGAGCTAATAATACCGACATCAACCTCAGGCGTGTACTTACTTATCCTCTACATATCTTATTCCTTAGCTGAATGGTATTACGTTCATTTTGAACCATGAAGTTAGCATTTCGTGTCCAACACTTGCCTTTCTATTCTGTTCTATATTCACAAGTTTTGTGAATAGGGCCACTAACATTTTTTTTTTTAATTATTATTTACCAAAACGACCAACAACTGTTATAAAGATAACTAATGGTTTAGGACGGTTTATGCAACATTAAATAATTACTTAATCAAAATGTTGTTGCACAAACGTTATGCTCTCCCACATGTTTGTAAACTAATGTATCTGTGGCCAGAGCTAAGGCCTGCAGACCTGGCTTTGTTACGGCCTACTCATGTTTCCCATGAACTTGATCGGTCTGAACTGCCAGCCTGTGGTCCAGACCCCTCCCCCTGTCACACTGTGTACAGGGACAGGGGATGGTGGTGTGCAGCCTGCTATTTTTAGCCCTTTTTCCTCTCCATTCTCCAGCACACAATGAAGGGTGATGTGCTTTATAGGTCTTGCCTTTCACTGCCCACCTCTTCAGTGGTCAGTGGTTCTATTTTAATCACTTTTCTGTGCTATTCTTTAGGGTGTACAGAGCAAGGTGCTTAACGCTGTGCTCTTTTTGCATTGCAGATGGCTGATGTAGCCCAGCCTTTCACATAGTCTTTCTTGTTTAATAGCCACCACCATCCCCCCACAGTTACCGGAAGCGCATTCCTAATTTAGAAACTTTCCGGCTGCTTTCACTCTTACTTATTTGTTACTTTGGTTTTTCCTACAGATCTTAAAAATACTGATTTAACACACTTGTCTTTCCACACAACAGTAATACAGTTACATTAATCTTAAAAGTCTCCTGGATGTCTAACAGCAAGGTTTGTACAGACTAATGTTGGTAAGCATAAGATACAGTACTTTGTACCAGTAACCACTGTATAGCACTGGGAGATTACACTGAATGTATAGGAAATCGACTGTTTCAGTAGCAAATGTTTAAGATCTTGTTTGAACTGTCTCTGTACAAAAACTTTTTCAGTGGAGGATGATTCTTCAAAGTGGAGGAGGTTAATTGAACACCATTGAGAGGCTTTCAGTACTGTAAAGCACTGCAGAGCAATTTTACAAAGGTGACTGTTTTTACCATATATATTGTCACTAGCTTGGAAAAGGCTTTGATTATCCTTGTTTGGTTAGATGTTTGCAGTACATCGGTGTCAGTATATTCATTTACTTTGGGACTCAAAGCAGTTTTGCTTGTTTTGTTTAGTTTTTACAGCTAATGCAAATGAGTGTGTGCAATTCGTAGTAGTGGAGACAATACTCTTTCCTTCTAATAGACACATTTTCCAAATCCTAAAAATAGCCACTGTGATACAACTTCTGGCAAATGGCCAATTACCCAACCCTTTAGTCATCCCACTTTGTTTTTTCAGATTCATAAAAAGTATATTCATAAAAAGTATATTCAGATTCATAAAAGTATATAAAATAACCCTTGATAATATTAGGTGACAAGGGTATCCTGGTTTTAAAATCATTACACAAAACACATCAGAAAGTTTTGGTTTAAATGGTGTGATATTAGCCTGTGTCTGGCTTAAGTGATGACTTAATGAGCACCTTTAATGAAGCTTAACCTTTTAAAAACTGAAACATTCTGTTTTCAATATTCCACAGTCTCCCCTTCAAACTAGTGTAACTAATCTTTAAACTGCACCATGTGAAAGGTAGATACAGTAGCCTTTGCAGTTCAATGGCATTTCAACACATCATATCACTTAAGTTTATGAATCCATTAGAGGTGATTATATATTTGAAACATGCAATAATGTATTCATATAACATGCTGTAGCAAAAACCATTTCAAATGTGTTCCCACAATACATTTGCAGGGTCACTGTCACTCATCCCTTTTGAGCATTCAGTTTACAAAGTGAATTTATCAACGAGGAAGGAAGGAAGGAAGGAAGGGGTTAATCTGAATGCTACCCTTCTCTTTCATGCAAGGAGTAGATGAGGGACCAAGGGTTTGTTCTGAACGTAGGCTCTTCAACATGGGAATTGATGTTCTTGCAATTACCAGTGCCAAGTGGCACTCTGAAACATTTTTTAAAAGCTCTAGCCTTATTTTCCTTAAAATGGTTCACGGCAGAGCTTTCTCCTGCTGTAATTTGTATTTCACAGAACATTAGGAGAAACACTGTTAGCTTCATTATTACAAATAATTGTGTAGCATATTGATTACACTTTTAGCTCTTTTTTCTGTGATGTTATAATTTTGTTACAAGAGGGAAAGTGGAACCATTTTCTTAAAATGTCGGGTTTTTTTTTTTTGTTATTCCCAGTATAGAAAACTTTCAAATGCAATTATAGGTGGGACTTACACAGGATGTGTCTGGGAGATGTTTTGCCTGTTGTTAAATTGTTAAAGTTTCAAAGGCTGTTTTGACCTGGCTTCAGCTTTAGTTCAGTACCAGTTTTAAACAACTACTGTATCTACAGTGCCTCTCTATCTCTAGTGCTTAACTGCAGTGTTTGTTTTCATGGTAGTCCAAGTACTGTACATTACACACACACACAGAATATACACACCCACGCACATGAAATATAAAACTGTTATAAAAGTTTACTATAGTAAAAGTATAGCAAAGTGTTATAAAGCATTGTGAACGCAGGGTAAAGCATAGGTAAGCATGGTACCGTTTCATGGTGAACAGTGAGGTAACTATGGTAAGTGCAAAATTATTTGATGGAAATTCATGGTATCATAATGACACCCTTTTCATACCATTTTGGCGGTTTTATGTCACCCATTTGAAAACATTCCCTTGTCTGCGAACGCTATATTTTTAAATAACGAAAAATATATTGTATATATATAAACGATATATTATATATATATATATATATATATATATATATGATATATATATATATATCAGCAAGTCATTGGTTAGTTCTTACATGAGGAGTTTATCTTTGTGTTTTCATGTATTTGTTATGTGCTGGCCAGCCTATTAGAACATAAGCGAGTTGTGAACCACGATACCCAATTTAACTATTTAATAACTACCACTTACAGACAATGTCTATTTTTAGAGACTCTGTGCCTAAAAAAATATCTTTCTTTTCTATTTCTGTGTCTCTGTTATCCTGTTATTTGTATTTCTCTCTGCTGATAAATGCAGTCGAGTTGGTTTTGAAGTGTGTGGAAACTGTGACAAAAGATGTTTTGCAGCGAATGCTTCCTGTGTCAGAGTGTTTCGAGAAACCACAGCCACTAGAGCTGCTATTGTATCGGTGATGCTGCAGCACCGTGGAAAAAGGCTGTCGTGGAAAAACGTTTTCTTTACACTGCGAGGAAGTTTATTCTTCCGAACAAAAGTGACTATTTACTACTAACCAGAAAGGATATTTTTTCCTGTTGAGGACTTTCCCTTCAAAAGAGAGACAAATGGTGAGACCGCATTTTGAACTAATACAGTATTTCTTCAGCTATCTGTGCTATCTCAAGGGGTTCTACTGTACCCGGGGAGTCTGTAACACAAAAAACTTTTTTGTGTACAAAAGGCAGCTTTGGCTATAAGAGGAATACAACAACTGTTAGCATTCAAAACTAAAAATGAACATCTTAGGTGACGACAAGGGCCCTTATCAAAATGCTGGGTCATTTATTTTGTTTTAATGTGGTTTTCTGGTGATTCCTTTAAGAAATGATGAGAGAAGGCCATTCGGCCCATCTAAGCTTGTCCAGTTCCTAGTAGCTGATTAATCTCAGAACTTTGTCAAGTTAAGTCTGAAAGAATCTGAGCGTTTCTGTATTTCTGTTCAAGAATCAATTACATTATGTATTATACACCAGCATGCCAAGGATATGTCACAATATCTATTTTTCACATTGCTGAACCGAATGGTACCATGAATTATACGTTAATGACATTTCTATATGACAAGCACAGTGGAGGCGGTTGCTTTATTTCCAAAAAGTTATGTATGTCTGACTCAATTGCATAAGGGTTTACTCAGCTAACAAATATAGCACAGATATGACACTGCTGTGCTGGAACAGACTGTTTCACCCACGTTTGCACATGTAACAAACTCAGAAAGCCCAGCAATCCTGAGATTTTCCTAGAGAAATTCTAATAAGCACACTCCTACATACAGTATCTGTGCAACGCTGGCTCTTCCAGGTACAATAATAACCAACTTTTGCAGATCAGTCTTATTTCAGAGTTCTTTGTACAACCCAAAGGTTTCACTGGTCTGGTGGTTGCATGGTGACTCTTACTTGAATGTTAAAGTATTTTGTGCTTTAAAGCCCATACCCATATAACAGTTTAGCATTGTAAAAGTGTGGCAAAGTGTAGCAAAGCATAGTACAGGTATGGCACAGAGAGATGGTAAAGCATGATAAAATCATAGTAAATGCATAATATACAGTGGCTCTCAAAAGTATTCACCCCCCTTGGACTTTTCCACATTTTACTGTGTTACAACATGGAATCAAAATGGATTGAATTAGGAGTTTTTGTCACTGATCAACACAAAAAAGTCCATAATGTCAAAGTGAAAAATAAAATCTAAAAATTAATTGCAAATAAAACAGAAAATAATTAATTGCATAAGCATTCACCCCTTTGCTATGACATACCTAAATAAGCTCTGGTACAACCAATTGTCTTTAGAAGTCACATAATTAATTGAATGGTGTCCACCTGTGTGCAATTAAATTGTTTCACATGATTTCGGGTTAAATACACCTGTCTCTGGGAGGTCCCACTGTTGATTAATACATTTTCTAACAAAAACTACATCATGAAGACGAAAGAACATTCAAAGCAAATCCGGAATAAGGTTTTTCAAAAGCACTAATCAGGGGTAGGATATAAGGACAGTTCCAAGGCATTGACTATCCCCTGGAGCACAGTAAAGTCCATTATTAAGAAATGGAGAGAATATTGCACAACTGTGAATCTGTCTAGAACAGATGTCCTCAAAAACTGAGTATCCGGGCGAAAAGGATACTAGTCAGGGAGGTCACCAAGTGGCCTATGGCTTTAAATATTATAGTCTTCCATGGCTGAGCTGGGAGACACTGTGCATACGGCAAAAATAGCCTGGATGCTTCACAAAACTAGCCTTTATGGGAGAGTGGCAAAAAGAAAGCCATTGTTGAAAAAAACTCACATCAAATCTCGGCTAGAGTTTGCCAGAAGGCATGTGGGAGACTCTGAGACCAAGTGGAAGAAGATTCTATGGTCTGATGAGACCAAAATAGAGCTTTTTGGCCTCAATGCTAAGCGTTATGTTTGGCGCAAGCCTAACACCGCACATCATCCTGAGAACACTAGCCCTACCATGAAGCATGGTGGTGGCAGCATCATGCTATGAGGATGCTTCTCTGCGTCAGAGCCTGGAAAGCTTGTGAAGATAGACGGAAAAATGGATGCAGCAAAGTACAGAGAAATCCTGGAGGAAAACCTGCTGAAGTCTGCAAGAGACCTGGGACTTGGAAGAAGATTCATCTTCCAGCAGGCCAATGACCCCAAACATTAACCTAAAGCCACACTGGACTGGCTTAAAAACAAAAAGGTCAATGTCCTGGAGTGGCCCAATCAATGCCCAGACCTCAATCCAATTGAGAAAATGTGGAAAGAGTTGACAATTGCTGTTCTGCAAAGGTCCCCATCCAACTTGACGGGGCTTGAGCTTTTGCAAAGAAGAATGGGCAAAAATTGCAGTGTCCAGATGTGCAAAGCTGGTAGTGACTTATCCAAATAGACTCATGGCTGTAATTGCTGCCAAAGGTGCCTCTGCCAAATATTAACTCAAGGGCGTGAATACTTATGCAATTAATTATTTTCTGTTTTGTATTTGTAATTAATTTAGAACAATTTGTAGATTTTAGTTTTCATTTTGACATTATGGACTTTTTTTGTGTTGATCAGTGGCAATAACTCCTAATTAAATCCATTTTGATTCCATGTTGTAACACAATAAAATGAGGAAAGATCCAAGGAGGGGTGAATACTTTTGAGAGCCGCTGTAACCATAGGAGAAGTGCAAAATGACAGTGCCTATACAGTATATTGGGGCAAACTATTTTAAGGAACAATCATAGAAATACATTGACTGTGTCACCTTTGCGTCTTGCAAATTAACTGTTTAATTCGAGAACTCAGTACAGCTATGGCCAAAAGTTTTGCATCACCTAGAATTTTGGGATTGAGGCATCATTTAAAAAAAGAACCAAATATATGACCATAATTGAGATCTTTTATTTAACGTCATGTAATCAAAGAAACTACAAATTGATAACGCAAAAAATCTACCGGAAGCCATAGTAGTATTTCATGTAGATTTTGAAAATGTCATTTTTTTCTATTTTTGGCAGGTACTTAATTCAATATGTTAAACGTGACATTATGCAGCAGGTTTCGACTGTATGAAGCTAAATTAGTTAATTCTATAGGGTGATCCCAAACTTTTGGCCTATCTGTTTGTGAATGGCTGCTTATTCTGCTAGCTGATTTAGGGCCAGAAGACCCTTACACTGTGCTGTAACTGAACATGGATATAAGCATTTATTTTTCTTTGCTTTCATTTTCCTTGATCCCTGAATTCAACCCTGATATTTCCTCCGAGCTTTTGAACTCCCAAAGCAGCATTTTCTTTGAACATTTATAAACATAAAGGTCAAACTGTATACTCAGCAACCTTGAGATCAATCGAACTGAAAATAGGAGCATACACATCGTATCCTATCTATAGGACAGCATGAGAGAGCTAGGATCATATTGAGGAGTGATTCATATAGCATGACACTTCAAACAGCTCCTGTTGACCAGCAGATCTGAAACTGTAAAATATCAAATGCCAAACTAGCAGATTCCAGTCACTTTTGTACTTGGGGCCCATGGCACCATAGCAGGGCCTTGCTGCTGTCAATCAAGTTTTTGTTGTGCAAAACGGCCAGTATGTGTGGCCTATTATACCTCATCACAACCTTTACAACCAATCAAACCGCTCCATTATCGTAGGATATGATATGATACACGACAGCTCTTGATTTCTGTAGTGTATGAAAAGGCACAAGCTTAAGTTGAAACCAATAAGCATTTGATCACTACGGCAACCGTGGAGAGAAAAGTAAAATGGTGTATGATAGCAATGATTTGTTTTTAAGTGCAGTAAACTCAGGGGTAGACATTACAAATGCTAAAATAAACGACTTGACAGGCCTCATCTTCACTTATTAGAATTTTCAATGTTTACATCATACACTACACTTAAAACACTTATTTATCCTTATTTATGTAAGAATACAGCCAGTAAGAAGTTATAGATGTAAGTATATCCTGAAAAAACCTGAACATACCCCACAATTTCAAATTCACCTAATCTTGGCTAATATTACAATCAAAAATCTATTTCTGGAAAGTAAAAAAAAAATGATATACATGGTGGGGGAAGAAAAATGTATTTGGTTAGAAGAAAGTGAAAATGTCCTGAACAAAATGAAATTGTGGATTATCAGGTTTTCTAGGTCACCCCTCAAAACATAATGATGGTACTATTGGGGAGAGGGGGTGCAAATACCAAATTTCAGCTGGGTTCATATTATTATTATTATTATTATTATTATTATTATTATTATTATTTGAGCTCAGTGGAATGAGTTTTCGGTAATTTCAGCCCAATTTCCAGTGGACATCAGTTCAAAACCATGACTGACACTACAGCCCATTTTTTTCCAACAGAACAGCAGAACAACAACAATGCTAGGCCTAAAGTTGCAAAGGGTTTTATTTCCACTGCTAATAGACGCACAGGAAGCATGCAGAAGATTGCATTGAAAGAAACAAAACCACAAAAAAGAGTTGAGCTCGAACACTTTGATGGTGTTCAGTACAAATAGATTTGGTGACATGTCAATTTAAAAATAATTTTTGGTGGGGTTTTTTTGTTTTGTTTTTTTAACTAGACTAGGTTAATAATCATTTATACATTTCTTGCTAATACAAAAATAATGAGTCAGTTAGATATAGGTTCTTTTGTCAGTTAAAAAAAACTTTGCTATTTTCATCACCCACCTTAAAATAATATAGGTCTTGTAAAGTGGGAGTTTGCAAGTAAATACAACTGGCAGGACCGAAAAAAAGAGTGGCATTTAGAGGAGCAGAATGTGCAGGGAAATTAGATTTGTATATGCGTATTTTAAATGAACTGTTCAGATTATCATTTGTGAAGAGAAAGTGGGAGGCCAAGAAATGCTGTTTGTGTTGTGCTATTTACACCCAAGCCCACATACTTGCTATTTATGTTAAACCCTATAGTTTCTTTAAGCAACTAATATTTTCCCATCCCACCCCCAGTATTACAATCTAAATATGTGTTAGATGATCTGTTCTACAGTACAAAATCACCACACTGGAGCATTACAGTATCAACCACTTTTGTACCTGGGGTTAACGGGTTAATGGTTTTCCATCATGACCCATGTGGAACATACAGTAAGTATAGGTATATGCTTTATATTAGATAGGGTGACAGATATAAAATGTCTTATATGATCAATCTCATGTCTTATGTGTAGAAGCTTAGGCTGAAATTCGAGGGTGGGATTACTGAATGATCGATCTCTCATCAGATTACTTCCTCGTATGTTGTATAAATCTCAGGTAAACTCACCTGGGCGTTGCCATCGCAATTCTACAACTGCGTTGCCGATTCACAAAACAAACCCTGTTTTTATTTCTGCAGTCTGTGCTTCCCCGTGCGTCGGCAAGTTTTTCCTTGCATTGTTACATTTTTCTGTGCTTTGGTTGAAAGAAACTTTCTATATGTGTTTTGTTTGGGGTGCTCGTCATTCCTCTCTCGGCTTCAAAACGGCACTTAGCCTTGCTCTTTGTTTTGTTGTGCTTTTACTTGTTTGTACAGTCTCATACTTGTCGCCTCGGCCCCACTGACCCATCCAGGCTTCAGAATTGGCAGCAACACATTCATTCTTCCTGAGGTGTTTCATTGCCGCCACACCCCCTACTCTCTACGAGTTTGTTCTGTCTACATTAATTATGGCAGTATGGATTCATGACATCTTCTCGTTGTGGATTGCAATACTTCCCCATGCAATTTTGGCAACAAATTGTCATACAAAATTCGAAATTGTAGGAAAGTCCATATCTTCTACTGTCTGTCCAATGCTTTGCACTCCACCTCAGAGTGAGCTCCAATAGGGGGGCTTGGCCACCCTGGCATCTCCAGATCAGAGGGCAGTGGTTGCTTCTTCTGATAAGTTCTCTCTGATAAGTTAGAGATAACAGAACCTGAAACCTCCTTACCACCGAAAAATGGGTGTTAAAAATAATTCTTTATATTAAAATTATGGTGCTGCTATCTTTATAAAAATCATCAAATAATTACAGTTTTTGGGATTTGTCATAGTTATGTAATCCTACATATATTTATTGACATGTACTCACAATAAACTCAGAACAGCCGAAATTATATTTTTCTCAGGATCATAACTTCCAAAACAGGCCGTAATTTACAGTAATTACATCTGTATTTGGTTCAGCCCCCAGGCCACATCATTTGACCGTCATCATTAAACAACAGTGTATTGTTACAGACAACACACCGAAAAAAGACAGTACATGCCTGGGATATGCAAAGAAAAAGGGAGAAACTAGTATATTTAATCATTGGGCTGGAAAAGCATTCCATAACTGTCACGTGTTTCAGAAGACATTTCCAGGAACATTTGACAGCCCCAACTCCCTTGAAATGTGGCTTTATTTCCTTTCCAGACATAATATTCTTTGTGTTAGCCTGCATACTCCAGTTGTTTAAGCAAGACGTCTGATTTAGACAGATAAAAACAGATCACATGAGGTGGGCACCTTTCCCTTCTGCTGCTGTGCTCATGTACTGAACAGGTGAAAATGAGACATAACACAATTTCTATTATAAGAGATGGAAAAGCAATCTCCATGAGTAGATTCCTGGTTATATTCCTGTAATCTATACATGGAAGAGCGAGCGTCAGTCGAGTTTCAGTACAATGTAATAACCCTCTATGAACGCTTTTAGACTTAATAGAATTTTTTTTTTCTAAGCAATGCAGGAGGCAGCCAGTTGTTGTGCTCTGAACAGGTGTTTACATTGCAAGAAGAATGGATTTTTTTTTCCGTCACTTGTCAGCCCTTCAGTCACCTTCACCACAAACCCCAATTTCATAAAATTCCTCATTAGTACCCAGCAGTACTGTGGGACACGTGGTTAGCTACTCATCAAACCATAGAAATCTCAGGAATGTTATCACCTCAGTGAGGACTGCAGTGAATCTTTGTTCTATACTGTAACATGTTATTGAGTTTATTTCAACTCCCTGCATAGTTTTCAAAATACTTTGTAGAGTCACTTACTCAATGAGTGCAGTTGATGTAGAAAAAAAAAACACTCTGGTCACTGGTAAGTTATTATGTTTTACTGTTAAATAGAAATGTTTTACTTTGCCAGAATACAGGAATGATGCAACTTCCAGTAAGGGATCCTCCTTCCACTTCAGTTTTGCACATGGTCGGTCCTGAGGAACGTGGAGCCAGTCCAGCCCAGGGCTGAACAGTGAGTCAGGAAAAGGCTTAGCTGGGATTCCAGCCCTGTATTTCATAGATCTTAGTGCTTTTACTCTAACCACTAATCCACACTGCCTGGGTGATGGGTTGCACAAACAGCCCCAAACTCTGGAAATCCTGGAATGAATGTTTGATGTCTCACTGGTCTACACTACATATATAAATGGCAGGGCACGCCAACAGTTTCTTAACAAATGGCAGGTTTTTATGTTTTCTGGTGAGCTGCAGGTGGGGAAGTTTGGGGGGGGGGTGGACCTAAAATTGGAGACTCGGAGGAGCATCAATTTGTGCCACAGAATATTCCACTGGCCAGCAAGATCAATTCAAATATGGCGTATCTCCTTCATGTAAGTGGCTTCCCCAATGCAAGGTAAAAAGTGGACTGCTGTCATTATTATTCTACAGAGGTATTGCTGTTAAATAAGAGTTCCCATGGCAACAGAAGATGGCTGTGGTTACAGATAGTTTTGCAGTAATACAAAGACATCAGGAGCAACCTAAATTGCCTTCCCAATCCACCAGGAATCCACGGGACTGACATCTGCAGCAGATTCGGAAAGTGTAATGACCTCAAGAAGATGAAGATGCCACTCCTTCATTTTCAGTTGTAAGTAGGACAAACAGACCAGATGGAAATCTACTCTGTTTACTACAGGAGAATGATTTCTCATGGTAACTCTATGTGTTAAATACAATCCCAAGCCTTGCAAATGTTTGGAAGGTAGAACAGAGCACACTGCAAAGTCAAACTGTGAATATCTGTGGTCCTCCACAAACATTTCTTGCAATTAATGGTGTTTATAAATACAATTCTGAAAATGTAGACAAACAAAGGCAAACTGAGCCGCTCTGAAGCAACTTATTAAGATTCATCACTCCACACCACAACAAAAACAACTTTACAAAATTTGTTTCCATAGCAACTTAGGACCATGTTTGGTGTACTTTGTTCCTTACGGGGTTAAATACATTTTAAAATATACCTTGAGGGAGGGTGAAAGCAGGTTTCCAGTTGTTAATATAACCATTAAACATGTTAAATAACCAGTCATAAAGTAACCTGGAATTTATTTATTTTGTATACAAATTAAAGCAGACAGTGTACCTGTCTAGCAATTGTTCTGCAGCTGTCCCTTTAGAGTATACAATAGTATTGTATATTACAAATAGATTATATACACATCTGTGGCAGAGCACAGCTCTGCCCATTAGAAATTGGCAGGGATGGGGTTAAATTCCCCTACCTGCCTGAGTTCATTGTGTTCAGGTGGCTATGATTAGTTTAACGATCAATCAGTGCCCAGCCACCTGACATAAAAGTAGGCCTCTGCTTCTCATTTAGGGAGAGGGAGCTGAGGAAGCAGGTTGGTGGTGTGTTTGTATGTTTGAAAAAAAGTTTGAATCCAGTGAAGGCATTGCCCAGCCTGGAAATTGTTATTTTTGCTTTTTGTCTTGCTTTATTTTTGTTTAAATCCCTTTATTTTGGCCCTTGTGCCCTTTCATTTTTGTGTTTATTTATAATAAAATAGTTATTTTTTTGAACTACAGACTGTCTCTGGGCCTCTATCCACTCGCCAGCCTGCCACAACATCTCAACACCTTCCCAGAGAAGGCTGCATTTTGTATCTGACAATGCTGGTTATGTAATTAGGAACATAATAAACCTAATGTACACTTGCCCTATGTTTTCCAAAAGATCAAAAAATAGAGTAAAAAATGCTGAAGAGATTGGCACTAAATAAGTGTTGCAATTGATGACTTAGAATAGGACAGACAGAGGATGATATCATTTTGAAATGTGGTTATGCCTTTTCAAAAACATTTTGGTAGTTTAGGCTGATGTCTTAAATGCCTGTTAACATTTTTAAAATGTCATTTGAAAGTATAGTAATTTACTTTGTGACCCTGTCATGAAACAGATGGTGCTTGTTATTCAGCCACTCATGTATGGCATGACTTTAAGTAACACTGAAACCCAACTGTTCTTGGCACTGTTGTGACATCACTGAGTGAAAAATATTTGGAGAGGGTTTTAATTTTTCTTAAGGCAGCGGACATCTCAAAAATTTTCTGTTTATAGGGCCTGTCAGGTTTTTAAAGCACCACGATAAATTATTACCAGTTTACTGTCTCTCAGTTGCCCCAATTTCAATCACTGTAACTTGTACTGCAGGAGGATGAGACAAAACAAAAATACTGTGATGTGTTTTCAGTGCAGCTAAACCATGCAGTACCACCTATTTATTTAAGCAATACTACTCGACAATTGCCACTTGCATTGCCAGATCCATCGTTCTGGTAAATATTTTTAATTTCTTTGTAGTGTGTAAAGAATGTACACAATTTACACTATTTAGGGAATGTACACAATTCAATACATACAGGAAGGTAAAGTGTGTTGGGAAGCACTGGATGGGACCAGAGGGTTGGGGACTCGTAATTCCATTTCAATGTCTTCTTTAGTGTAAAATTCAGCATTGCCCTTTTTAAAATGAATAGAGCTCCCCAAGTGGTAAAAGGGAAAAAAATGTCAATACCAAATTAATTAAAGAAATAGGGGATTTTTCAAAAACTTGTTCAAGACAGTTCCTGACAACTGGATTAATTCCCAGCTAGCATATTATATATATATATATATATATATATATATATATATATATATATATATATATATATATATATAGACACACACACACAGTAAATGACATGAAAATAACATATTCAGAAATAAGTGAGTGTAGATACCATGGCATCAAAAGCCTTCAAGTACCTCCACTGTTTGTTTTTGTTTCCAAACACAGTTTCTCTTGACCATGCTATGTTAACCATAGTTTTAAGCAATATATATCACACCACCCAGGTACGGCCAAGAAAAGGCCATCCCTCAAAACTCAGCGCACAAACAAGAAGGAGACTTGTGAGAGAAACCACAGAGAGGTCAACAATCACTTTGAAGGAGCTACAGAGTTTAGTGGCTGGGAGTGGAGTAATGATGCACCAGTCAACCATATCAAGAGCTCTGCATAACACTGGCCTATATGGGAGGGTGGCAAGAAAGAAGCCGTTACTTAAAAAGTACAATCTGAAAGCACGTCTGGAGTTTGCCAGAAAGCATGAGAGTGACCCAGCTGCAATGTGGGAAAAGGTTTTGTGGTCTGATGAGACCAAGTGTGGCAGGCTGGCAAGTGGATAAAGGCCCAGAGACAGTCTGCAGTTCAAAAAATACTAATTTTATTATAAATAACACAAAATAAAGTTGCTTCCTCAACTCCCTCCTCCCAAATGAGAAGCAGAGGCCTCCTTTTATGTCAGGTGGCTGGGGGCTGATTGATCGTTAATTAACCTAATCAACTAATCAACCCCAGCCACCTGAACATAATAAACCCAGGCAGGTAGTGGAAATTAACCCCATCCTTGCCAATTTAAAAAGGGTAGAGCTTTGCTCTGTCTCTCCAAGATGGCCAAAACTCAAAGCGCTATGTGTGGGGCAAACCTAACACTGCCCATGCCTCAAGACACACCATCCCTACAGTGAAGTATGGTGGTGGCAGCATCATGGTGTGGGGATGCTTCTCATCAGCAGGGACTGGGCATCTTGTTACAATTGAAGGAAGAATGGATGGAGCAAAATACAGGAAAATACTGCAGGAGAATCTGCTTCAGTCCGCTAAAAAACTGAAGCTTGGGAGGAAATTCACCTTTTAGCAGGACAATGATCCAAGCACAAGGCCAAAGCAACATTGGAGTGGCTCAAGAACAAAAAGGTGAATCTCCTACAGTGGCCCAGTCAAAGTCCTGATCTCAATCCCATTGAGAATCTTTGGCACTATTTGAAAATTGCGGTCCACAAGCGTCATCCAACCAACCTGAACAACCTGGAGCAAATCTAACAAGAAGAATGGGCCAAAATCACTCCGACACTGTGTGCAAAGCTGGTACATACTTACCCCAAAAGACTTAAAGCTGTTATTGCAGCGAAAGGTGGCTCTACCAAATTTTAATGTGTGGTGATTGAATACTTACGCAAGCAAGATTTTTCAGTTTTTTTTTTTTTTTTTTTAATATTTCCCAACATAAAACCAATGTCACCTTACAGTAATTGATTCTGAGTTTCAGTGTTTAAAAATAAAATACTAAAGAGAACAAAATTTCAATGTACCATTTGTAATATGAGATCATTTGTCAGGGATCACAAGAACTAATCGGCCTCACCGACATGCCATTTGAGATTCTTCAGCAGCTACCTGTACCTGTGCAGGGGGCCAATGTAGTTTGTCACGATGTCCACTTGACTTTCCTGTACATCTGGGGAAACTGAGTATGACTGTATATATATATATATATATATATATATATATATATATATATATATATATTTAGCAGACAGGTTTTTTTATTGGGAGTTGGAGGGATGCTGTATGTATAAACTTAGTTTAAAGATCCATTTGTATGAAACCATTTGAACCACTAATGCAGAACTATGGTTTATTTTTAAAAGATTATTTAATTGAAGAAATACTTGAACCATCCCTTACAGAAATGTTCTATAGGATCCTATAGTGGGACTAAAAGGTTTTTTAGAGAAATCCTAAAGGATTATTTTTAAAAATATCTTCCATAGTACTCAAAAGGGTCTCCCTACTGTAGTACTATAGGACACTTTATAGGACTAAAAAGGTTTTAAACAAATCCTATAGGATATTTTATAGGACTTGACCAATTTACTAAAGGATTTTCTACAGGTTATTTCATGTAAGGGGTGAATTAATTTTATGTGTTATGTGTCCACTATATTTGACATTGTCATTCAACGTAGTAATTTAATCATACCGCTGAATTTGTGAGGCGGATTGATCATTAAAATCCTTAGACATGAGACATGTATATGTAATTCTAGTAAGTATGGTAAAAAAATATTGCACATTAATAATTCAATTATTTGTGGGTACAGATTGTTATTCAGTAAACTTTTTTTCATAGACTTTTCTTTTTTCTTCTTTGTTGAGATCTGGCTGTGCTGTCTACAGTCTCTTGTAAAAGATGTTATTGTGCCAGTCAGTGTGTTATTAATATCAGGTTAATAGCCGGACAGTTTTCCTACCACTGGCGTCCCGCTGTGATTACTGTAGCTTTGGTGTAGAATCAGTCCTTCATTTCATCTGAAACAATAAGCTTCTGGATCTATTTTTAAAAACGTTATTAGAAACTGAATATCTGCTTTGAAGGTTTTATATCCTTATTATATTTTAAACTTCCAAGTTTATTTAAATACTACAGAAAATACTGTCTTTTCTCTATGCCCCATTCATTTCAGACAGGAACATATTCAACATGTGGTTTATTTTTAAATTCCAACAATACGATTTGAAACTCCCAAATGATCTTAGAAAAACAGACAGTTTGTGAAATTAAAGTGGAATCATTAATTGCATGAAATAGCAATTGACTTCTGATCCCTAAAATAAAATACAAGATAAAGCCTCTTATTAAACTACAGTTTCCTTGGGGCCTATTTATATGTATACCATAGAACAGATCAAACAAAAAGCAGGATAAAACATAAAAATAAACCAAGTGTTCAGAAACACAATTGAATGAGACAGTGACCGCTAGACGAACGGGGCAGCAATTCTGATAAAACGCTAAACACATCAGGACTCTATAGAAACACACAAGAACTGATCGGCCTCACCAACATGCCATTTGAGATTCTTCAGCAGCTACCTGTACCTGTGCAGGGGGCCAATGTAGTTTGTCACGATGTCCACTTGACTTTCCTGTACATCTGGGGAAACTGAGTATGACTGTTTCTCTTGTTTTTAGAGCTGCCAAAACAACATGGCATGGATGAAGAGAGAACCTGTTGGGGGATAGTGGTCGGAAAATATTGTTTTCTATTCCATCAATTTAAAGCCTTAACACACATGTTTAACCAACATAGAAAATGATGGACAATCCCTTCTAAAGTGGGAAAGCTCTATAGTTTTATAGTTCTTCTAAAATGGTGTTTTGAAAAGCCACACTGGGTAAGCACTATCACTGTGAGCAAGCAATCGCTAAACAAGAGAACGTGAAACAACATTCAAGAATAGTACTCCATCCAGTTTTGATTCATTTCCTACACAAGTTGCTGTACCTGACCATAAACAGCTAAACCCTTGAACATATTAAATAAATGTGTTTTGTTTGGGTTTTTTTTTTCCAGAGTTATTGTATTTTTGCCTGAATGAGCCCTTAAAAATCCAATCTGCCCCAAGAAGTCTCCATGTTTTAAACAGATTGACCATGTTCCCCCAGTTACAGTTCTTTTCAACATTCTAGTTGTGACAGCTGAAAGAAGAGCCTTCATTAGAGCTTAGGTGGTGTGGGTTCACACATGCTGAAGCTGTTGTTGTAGTGTAGCGAACATCTACGTGCTTTTAGTACTGTGTGATTGAACACATTGAGATAATGCAGATCAGTAATCACGCGGCAAATGGAAATAAACATTCACTCACAATTATCACTCGGATTATTATTAAACTTTTATATTCCATGGGAGGGGGTATCTTGGAGCAAACTAAGGTTCCTGAGGGAGCAACAGGTACTGTCCCTGTATAGCAGGATGTTTGATTATTCTGCAAACGCCAGTGTAACATACAACACATAACACAGTCTATCAAAGACAAGGTGATGGGGGGGGGGGGGGGGGGGGGGGGGGGGGGGGGGTGGTGGAGAAGTGATTATAAGTATAAAGAAAACTGATTTAAAAACCTTTCCATTCCTTTAATGTTGCTGTTTAAAAAATTGTTAAATGGAGCATTAAGCTTGCACCCTCTATGGGTTACTAAAGGTTTTGCTTCTCAATGTACACAAGTGTTAGCTTTTCAAAAAGCTGATGTTATTGTGATAAATAATGTTATTTGCCTGAGAGTCCAGGAAAACATATCATTAGTAACTGCATTGAATACCCATACCTGCGGCAGCTGTGGATACAAACACGAGATGGTTCTCCCAGGAAGCTGTCAACTACAAGTAGCTGTGTGGTAAAGAATGTGTTATGCAAACCTCTACTCGCTTTAAAATGTGAACTTTAACAGCATTGGGAAATTGATTTACACATACTAAAATCTGTATGCTAAGCTCTCTTCAGTGTCCTCTAGGTGAGATAAAACCAGGCATTCGCTTTTCATTGGGATTTTATGCTTTTTAATTAT
Source organism: Polyodon spathula (assembly GCF_017654505.1). NCBI lineage: Eukaryota > Metazoa > Chordata > Actinopteri > Acipenseriformes > Polyodontidae > Polyodon > Polyodon spathula. Next base: position 31,017,592 of record NC_054545.1, on the reverse strand, counting down.
GAATATGGCTTTATTTCTTCTGGAAAGATCTCAGAGAATGGTCTCATGGGTTAGAAGTGGCAGTGGCAAGTGTGGTGATATGGAAGTGCTGTAGAGAAGGGTTTGTTGTCAGGGGCCAGCATGAAATCAAAAAAACAAAAAAAAAAAAACACATTCCTTTTATTTGTTATACTGCACTCACCAAGCTTTGGGAGCATCTGTGGCAGATTCAGACAAGAGACAGCCACCAATGGAATGAAATGAATGATTTATTGAATTGACAGATAAACATGCCCTTAAATGATTGCATTGTTATTGGAATTTGGCCCACGGCCTTGCCCACTGGAGCTTGTTAGCTGTCCCTGTACTGGGAAAACTATGATGAATGCAACATATAAAGTAGTTCAAAACTAATGCCAGCGGGCAGGCAAGAGGCCTCAGGTCACCTGCCCTTAGACAAGGCAGCTGCAAGGTGGAAATCAGAATGTATTCCTAATTTTATTATTATTGTTGTTTTGAGCTAACACAAACTCATGTAGAAAACTATGATGTCGTTTCACGTTTAGACTGTCCGGTTCTGAATACAGTTATGCTATACGATGGAAATGCACATTGTTTCGAAATGCTAAAACAAACTTAAATTCTTACAAGTGTTTTTCAAAGTGAAGGCACTGCCAAACCGGTAATTAGTGTCACCTTAATTACACTGCATATATACGAATGCACAAAATTGACAGCAAATTCCTACAGCGTAGATGATGCTTACTGTGCCCAAACTACTTGATTACCAAGATTGTAACAAGTCCTCTCTGTCCAATTTCTAATTAAATAGTGAATTCTATTAATATGGAGACAGATTCCAATGTTTGTTTTAGTGCTGGACCAGTGATTCCTGTTGATGTTTTTTTTTTTTTTTTTTAAGTTAACTGACCAGAAAGAGAACTGAATTATCTCGTAATCTCTCTGGGGAAGAAGGCACACTTATTAGAGGTTCTCATTAGACACAGAACCACTGTTAACTGAAGATCTTGTATTCTTTGCATCGTGACATTGCAATATGTAATGTTTGCTGCAGATATAATGGGGGCTAACAGAGGTGTTGCTGAGAAACTATCATTCAATTGTAACACTTTAATAAATCATATTTTGTCAATTGTTTTATTATTTTAAAGTTTGACTAAACAACCCTTGCTTTTCTGTCCTCTAATTTAACCAATTCTCTTACTCCTGCCTCCTGACAAAAGTACAGATACACAATGGGTATACATGACAAATCATCCCTGCAGGACGATTGTCTGAGATTGTTATGCCTTTACTCAAACACTGATTATTTTTTAGTTGACCACAAAGCTTTTTCTTTTTTTTTTCCATCACATGTAGTAGTCATTTACCATAATTTAGCCATTTTCAATCTGTCCTCAGCCACTTACTGAGGACAGATTGAATTCTGTGCTTTCTTTTTGTTTTGCAGATTAAACACTGCTATTGCAAAGGCAGGTTGTGATTTTAAAGGTTGGTGAAGTCAATAGAAAAAACTATATTGTAGAAAAAAAAACCTCAATACTATAGTATAAAAAACTAGTAATACTGCTGCAAATCCTAATCTGCAGTACATTATGAAATATTTTACATACAGTATGGTTCTTATTCTTAGACTTTGAGGTATGGGTTGCTCTGTTTATTGAATTTGCTTAATTTCCCCAGTGCATAATATCTCCATGTATTGACAGATACATTGACTTAATAATTGCCCACATACTTCGCTTTATTCCTGCAGTATATTGCCACTTTATCAACTTGCTAAATGTACTAACCATGGACTCCATGTTGCCATGGAAACAGTAATGATTCTCTCCCTGAACCCCCAGCATGCTCTCTGATTTCTGCTGCATACTATATGTGGAAATGGGCATGTAATGGAAACGTAATTAAATAAAATTGATGTAAGTGAGCAGTGATTGAAATGAATCCTGTCAAAAAGATTCAATCAGCCATTACTTTTTTTTTTTCTTTTTTTCTGGCTATTTATAACCCAGCCTTAACATGTCAGTGTATAAGACATTAAACTTGTGGATAGGTTGTATAATGCATACATTCCAAGTAACCATTTTTAAACTAAACAGCATGTTGGCCAAGAGCATTTTGATATTCCATCAACCAAATACACAAGATTAGGTTTTGTTTCCTAGTGACAAAAAAAACAACAAAAAAAAACATTTTTTCCTACTTCTTTGGCAACTGTAATGGTTGGCTTTTACATGCAAGTACTGTATGCATTGTATATTCTTTGTGTTAGTGATGGACATCCCAGCTATCCAGCGATGTGCTCGCTAGGGAAGCTAGCCTCTTTAAAAAAGTTCACCTCCAGTCATGGTCCAATAAACAGGGGATGGGCAGGATTTTTTTTTAGTGTGGGGTTTTAGACTATAAACCCCACAGTCAAATGCTAAACCCACCAAATTGATTGAATGTGACTCTACAAAAAAAAAGTAACTTTTTAGGTATTTGCAAAACATATGTGTAAATGTTTTGACTGCAGTTTGAAACTTGCTTCAAAAAGCCAAATTCACACAGGTGATCCATTTAAACACAGTTCTCTCTACAAGCTATCACAGTTAGATCAGCTTTCAGTGGAAAGTAGGACAAACTCATCTAAATAAATAACATGCTCAGTTTCTTCTCTCTTTTTATCATTTTTGAATCACAAAGCATTAGTCATGCCAACATTGTCCCCTGCACCTCAATCAAAATGAAATGTTTTGCATTCACAGCGACCACCCCGGGTGCTGTTTTACTCTCAGGAGAACACAGTTATAGCTCCTGACAGCATATTACCATTCTTAAAACATTGCCATTAATAATGAGAGCAGACACCCCATCGCCAGCCAGGATGTGATTGTGACATGGGTAGTGGCAGCTGAGCTGTCTTGGGGGTGTTTAACTCATGTAAAAAGACCCGGGGTCCCTAATTCAATTACAATACATAGATGACTTAGAGGCCAGCTCCTGTTAAAAGTGGAGATGTCTGTTTGGCATTCTGCTATCATCAACTGCTATCATCATTTGTTTCATGGGCTGTTTGAGATGCAGATGACTTGATTTAAAAAAATATAGTTTAGATATAATGTGTGCTTTTGTGTTCGTCCTCTGCAATGTCATACCAAGGCAGGCAATGTGCATCGGGGAAGGAGACAGCTCACCAAGTCATATTTCAACCCATGTAGCTTTGCTTTGACATTTCTACAAATGCTTTCAGAACTGTAATAGCATACATTTATTTCTCTCCTTTCACATAAATAGTGTAAATTCTGTGCATGGGTTAAATATCAGGAGCACACTTTTATCAGGGTTAGTTTTGAGTACTTAAAATGTCTGTTACCCTATCGGGCAAGTATTACACCAATGAATAAATACAGAATGACTGGTTAGGGGCATGTGTTGCCCTTTAAACCCCAGTACCCCAGTTATTAAAGATTTTCATAGCCAAACCATGCAAACACAAGGTGGTACTACAAACTGTGCTTGGAACCAAAGCACAGTAGAACCAGGGTACAGCAGAATGAACATTACACTTACAGATCACTTACTGGACAACCAAACACACTACTTGTAACTGGTAGCAGTGAAAGACTATAAAAAAAAACAATACTTTCCTGGTTTATTTAATTTCTTAACATTACCCCTCATGTTCAACATTTAAACTTTGTATTTATACAGTTGGCATGGAATTGTTGAAAATAATTCATGTTTCAGAATGCCAGATATTCCAGTCTTATGAACACCTTCCATTTCGCATGTGTTCCTAATTTTCAGGCTCCATTGTGTAGCTTCTATGTTCAGATTGAGAATAAGTGCTAGTATATTCAGTGAATTCAAACATCAGGCAACAACCTGGCATTACACATTATGCTGGATGTGTACAGTGTGTGAATATGTGTGCTGACCCTAAAAGGACAGCAACACTCTATTGCACTCAACCACTTTATTTCTCTGCTGTAGTAAATGAGGAAGCTCTTGAACAAAGTTAGGCAACATTAGCGCTTTGCTCCAGATGTGCCCTTTGTTAATAGCTAGAACCAATTAAAATGCATAGTATAGAAATAGTAAATGGCAAAATTACTTTACAGATTTACTGTGGTAAACTTTTAAAAGGGGTCTAAAGTAATTATTAATTTACTAAAACTCTTAGAGTTGTTATAGCGAATGATATAATTTTCCTGTTGTGCTCTTCCACTGGTTATGTATCATAGGGTTATTTTAAAACCAAATATGTGGGACTTTCTGTAAAGTATAGTTAATGGAAATGCATGACACGATCTATAGATTTTTTTTTTTTTAACTGTAACCACTTTAAACATATCGAGGAACAGCACTACAGGACTAAGGTTGCCAATCTCCGAACCACACGTATACATCCATGTAACAAAGTCCTAATAACAGAATGTGCCAGATTTTGTACATTACCTTTCCCATCACAGTTTTATATAAAATATGAAAACACCTTTTGAAAGCAATGAACCACTAGTGAGAGTTTACCTCTGCTGTGTGTGTTTAATAACACTATGTAACACAATTTTTGTTCCTGGGTAGTAAGTGTTATTTCTTAATTGCTTATGCCTCAAAAGTATAGAAAAATGGCTATTATTCCCCACAAACTTTGCTTTTGTGACCAGGACAGTGATATTTTGAAATTTACCTATTTCCAATGGGAAAACGGGCAAATGTGTATCTTTTCGTTCACATAAAGTCAGAAAAAAACAACATATGAATCCAAATTAACATGCATTTATACTAGAGTAATACAAAAATGACTAAAAAAGATTTAGAAGTGAGTAGTTTTTCGAGATTTACAATTATACTGTATTTACAGTATAATCGTAAATCTTGAAAAACTACTCACTTCTGATTCATATGTTGTTTTTTCTGACTTTATGTGAACGAAAAGACACACATTTGCCCGTTTTCCCATTGGAAATAGGTAAATTTCAAAATATCACTGTCCTGGTCACAAAAGCAAAGTTTGTGGGGAATAATCGCCATTTTCTATACTTTTGAGGCATAAGCAATTAGGAAATAACACTTACTACCCAGGAACAAAAAAAATAATAATAATAATTGTTACACGGTGTAAATAATATGAAGACTAAGCCCCAGTATATGCTAACATTATGGTTCAGGATATTATGTTACTGTATATTATACAATGGGAACATATATTAAGGTGAGTAAACAATAAGTGTTAAGATCCAGATCTTAAAAAGACAGATTTAAAAAGGTCTCTGTATTACCTTTACAGAAGTATTGTGTACAGAGGTACACACAGGGCTATTGATTAATGTAAATGATAAACAGGATTATTTTACTGGAATGTGTGTGACACGAAGAGGGTTATTTTGTTTCTATCATCTTCCTCTCAGTGTCAGGGCCTCATAAATGTGTTTTAAAATCAAACAACCTGCTTGTTGTAAGAAACAACCTCTGGGTAACAAAAATTACCCTTTCCTAATAAGGTTTTACTACACGTACAATACATACTGTACACAAACCTATTCATGTGATTGTACTGTAGCCCTACAAACTCAGGCTTTGAGTACACTTTTTAGTTTTCCCTAGTGAGAGCATAGCACATGTTACTGGCAGAGTATGGATGGGGTCCTGCTTGCTTGTCCAATGTATGGATGGGGTCCTGCTTGCTTGCCCTGCTTGCTTGTATAGCACATTTTTCTAATGCAACTTACTAAAGACTTGCTTGGACTTCTCAAAGGATGTTTATCCAGTCTAGTTAGGTACAAAAATTGAGGATAACTGTCAAGAATCAGTGACTCAGTCCAAAACATATTCAATGAGTGACATTCACTTTATAGCCTACCCTTTCATTGGCTGAGAGTTTTTTACATTAAATGATTTTAATAGCATAATAAGGAAATTAATGCTGCAGATAAACACAAACAATTCTTAATCCCTTCTGGTACAAATTGAAGGTATAGTTAGCTGCAGATGATTGGTTATATAATTATAAGATATCATGCAAAGAGCTTTCAACAGTTGTGACACTTATTAATAAGCACTTATTAATAAGTGTCAGTAGATTTATTGAAAGCACATATGACCTAACACCTGGTTAAATTTCAGTGACGTCTGATTATCACTTTTCACATGAACTGTATTAATCCAATCCTTATTCATGTGGACTGATTGATTATATTAAACATTCATCTGGCATTAAATTGCACTGAACCTTTCATATTACAGTACAGTATATCCCAGTTTTTGTCAACCGAGCCTCCATTAGTCTGGGAGCTGCAAGCACCCTTGGCCTTTCACCAGCTATTACTCTGCACATTGTGATTATGTCTTTCTTTTTTCGTTCAGTGTTGACAGGTTAGTAAAGAACGCTGCTCCTGGCTCGGGGCAGTCAGGGTGGATGGATGGCAGAATCACAAAATGAATTCACAAGAACTTCCAGTGAGACATCAAATCTCCAGGGAGCAGGGACGTCGTATGGAAATATCAAACAGTCCTTCAGGCATATTAATCAGAGCCTAGCGTGATCCTGGACTATTACCCTCCCTTAACTTAATCAGTATTTTAACACCCATTTGATTTTATAATGCTACCATGGCTGGTATTGGGATCAGCCTCCCTGTGGACTGCAGACAACTGCTCATCTCAGCCACCTTTAGGGAGCACATGGACACATTGTACAGGCCATATTCCCCACAGTCACACAGCAAATACCTGCTGTGGGGATGCCACCACAATACAATTTACCAGGAATAACTTAACTCTTGTCAGCTTTGTGCTGTACGTAAACATTGCCAATTGCATTTTATATTCGCTTAGCGTAAAAGCTTGCACAGAAAACAGTGAATGCGGAACAATCTAGATTTAATTACCATCATGGATCAGGGTTGATTGTACTGTATTAATCTATACCAAATAAATATTGAACACCTTTTTCATATTTTCTAAAAATAGGCTAAGAATCACTATCGTTCCCCTCTTCCCCTCAAAATAATAGAAACTAAGAGATACTTCTCTAAATTGATGGGGTTTGTCCATGGTGCTCATCATGCGTTATTAGAAGGCATGTCAAACCCTGATATCTTCCTGGGAAGGTGTGTGGTCTGAGCAGTAGCAGCCTCAGTTCCTGCCTTTTAGTCTGGTTGTTAGGAAGCTCAAAGATGACAGGGTCCTAGCCACTTTCCCCCCCCCCCCCCCCCCCCCCCCCCACACACACACACACACACACACACACACACACACACACACACACACACACACATATGACTAATTAAGGAACTACTGTCCCAACTCTAGGGTCACTTCCTTAACAGATAAAAATATAACTTCTCCCAGCTGCAGCTCCAAACAGCTGTCTTAGAGAGTGACCCCTTCTTTCTTTTTCCCTCCAAGTCTGGTGCCAATGGAAATGCACACGCACTACTACATGTTTGGTATTCACAAACAAATGTCATGATTAAACAGTAACGTTATTTAGACTCACAGCTGTCTAGATCAATGGAACAGACCTGCTAATGCATCACTGATACTCTGTTAACGTCACTGGTAATGCGCAATCATTACATTTTGGAAAATGTATTATGAAGGTTGTGAATAGTAATCACATAGTTTCAATACACATTGATCTTGCAATGTATAACATTGATAATGTAGGTAATGCAGAGAGGTGATAACTCATTTCAAGCTCTTAGTAAAAGTTAATTATGATCCTCTGTCATACTGTAGTTTCTGATTTCATTCATCTGCTCATTAACACTTTTTAAAAATAAAACCCAATATGGTAGTAATTAGTTATGTATGTATTTCTGCTTGAGTACAGGCATTGAAACAATTACACACTGAGGAACCATGAGATGAGAGGATGTGAAATGAATTAGTTCTATTAAGATTTGAGGAGTACAAGGCAATGAAACACATTAGTGCTAATATTAAAGCAACTTGCCCTTGTAAGATTCCTAAACGTTTTTATTTGTTTCCAACAGATACAAATCAAAACAAAATTATATTTAGCACAGTATGTTGTGAATTTCCCAGCTTGATGCATCCACTCATTCACTGATATCAAAAGTGGCAGATGACAGGACTTGAAGTGTTTTCTTTTTTTGTTTTGATTACATAACAAAACCACATTAGGAATGTTGGATGCTAAACTAAAATTCTGCTGTTTTCTCTCTCTCTCTCTCTCTCTCTCTTTGTGTCTCTGGAGGTGTGAATCCCTTTAGAAGTCAATGAATAGGTAATGAAGTGGACGGGTTGTAATTACTGCAATGGAAAGCAGAGCAGCAGGATGTGAACGAGGGAGGGAAAGCTCTGTCTGGCGTGAGCAGAGGGATGGCTTCCCTGCAGTCCCAGCGATTCCTCTGCTCCAATTTAACATCACAAATTAAACCAGCGATTCCTCTTCATTAACCAATTAAACAACCAATCCTGCCATCTACACCCGCTTCATCAGTGTGGCTCTCCTGACATGCCTGGAGCTAATCACCTGGCAATCAGAACCATCACATTGTAATCCAGTGCATGCTACAACTTAAATCTTCCTTTATCCCATGTGACCTACACAGTGCAGCACTTCAATGTTTTGATTTGCATAGCGACCCCAGAGTGTTAATTACTGTCCACCCTCTGTCACCATTAAGTTCATGGCATTGCCACCTGCCAGCCATTACAGTATAAGCAGTATTCATTGTACTATTCATCTAGCCTTGTTAAAAAAATGACACTTTGAGATTGGCCTTTCAAATTGTGCTGCTGTACACAGTTTTATTATTGGCTTTTTGTTCCACGCGCTTGTCATTGTGAGGGTTGAATCCCTTTGTAAGACCCAACGGTGGAATACACCTCCAGCTGGGAGAATCACTTAGTAAAACAATAGAGGACAACTTTTCATTATTAACAAGTAAAATTCCACATGCTGCAGTTCATGAATTATTTAATGTTGAGTTCCCTTACCAGGCAGAAAAAGAAAAACAACAACACCACCCTGCCTTTTCATCACTTCTCTTTATCACAACTTCAAAGAGAACAAACAAAACTCTCAATCTAACAAGCACCCAACTGAGCAAAAAACATGCCCCTCCCCACCTAATTTCCACAGGTTTAGCAAACCAGGAGGCAGTGTGGTCTAGTGGTTAAAGAAAAGAACTTGTAACCAGGAGGTCCCTGGTTCAAATCCTGTCTCAGCCACTAACTCATTGTGTGGCACTGAGCAGTCATTGAACCTCCTTGTGCACTGTCTTTCAAGTGAGAGGTTGTTGTAAGTGACTTGGCAGCTGATGCATAGTTCATACACCCTAGACTCTGTAAGTTGCCTTGGATAAATACATCTGCTAAATAAACAAAAAATAACTTTGAAGCTGGTGACCAAAGGTTTTTAGATCAGGGAGGAGCACATGTTGTTATTATAACCCAGATGAAAATAATTGCCATAACTACCCTCTATTTCTACATCCTCAGTTCTTAGTGGCTGACTGTGGTGCCATCTGTAGTGCTGGGTGAGTCATTCGAGTGAGTGAACCCTATTGCCACCATATTGAACCTTGGCTGTGGGCACACAGGAAGCATTGCATTGACCTATCCACTGCTCTTATGGAGAAAACCCCAGGGTTCAGAAGCTTAGCAACATTGGTCACCGAACACGATTTATTTATTTTTTTTGTGCCTTATGAGCAAAATCTGTATCTTTCATTTTTTTTGTTTTTTTTTTAAAGACAAAATCTTACGTTTTGAAACTCTAATATTCGTGGATTCTCAATGCATTAAAGGATAGTTTTGAGCAAAAAGTCTCAAATGCAATGTAGATTTCAAATTCATATTTACAGCAGAACTCTGTAGGACTGTTAATAGCCCCTGAGACCCATCAGGTGTTGTTTTGTTCTCCTGCTGCTGAGGTTCCATACATAGGCATTTGAGGCATTAGAGGCTCTGTAATGAAATCAGCCATGATACTGTCAAACCTGGGTGATGAGAGATTGAACCTGGGCAATCACTGAAAACAGCAATAGAAACAATACAAACGATTTGCTCGTTGGCCCACCTACGCAGTTTTGTCTAAAAGATACAGATTTGAAGAGTAAGATCTCGATCTCAATTTATTGTTTTTGCACTGCTTTGTCAACTAATGATGTGGCTTCAGTTGACAAAGCTGTCCTGCGTGGCACTGATCTTATTTATTATTTAGCTGGGCCGTTCTGTGTCCTAGCATTTTATGGTTCAATAACTTGGTTAACACAAGTGTCCCTGCCAGAGAGGTATTAGTGAAGAAGGTAGGTGATTCGTATTCCAGCATGAAAAAAAAGCAGGGTTTGCTCAAATACGGGGTTCTGACATAAAATCAAGGCTTATCTTAACATATACATTTTTATATGTGTTTTATGTCTACCACTAAGTGGGTTATCCTTAACTCTTTGTTCTGTCAGGCAGGATTCTGTTTTGGTTACGGTGACGTGATCTATAATGAGTAATATGTATAATTCTTGTAAACTGAAATCAAAGATGAGGAGGTTTAACCCATATATTCTCCAGCAAATCAAAACTGCACCATAAATCAGAACTTCCAAATCAAATGTTTAAAAGATACTAGATCAACTCATTTTTATTTATTTACTTTTTTTTATGAAAAGGTTTATACTTTAATGAGTTTTAGGTTAGTATAATTTAAAAAGTTAGTATAATAAAGCAACCCAATTTCATTGGTTTAAACTCCACAGGGTACAGGATTACAATAGCCTCCAGCATAGTTTTGGTTGGTTCTTCATTGTTCATTGTGAATAATATTATTCAGTGGTGGAATCATCTTATCTGTTACTGAAATATACTTCTTGAGAAATACTATATTGAATTCCTTAAAGTTAAATCAGACATGGCATTCTCCTTCTGAACTTCACAAGAAATGGAGTAGATACTCATGGATTTCAGTTTGGATCAATCAATTCAAAATTGATGCATGCATGATCATATGTTGCAAAAGAAATTTGCCAGATGACTCAATTTGATTTAAATTTAATGGCTAAATTCACACTTAAAGAAAAGTGCTCTTTTTTAGACGTATATCACTGTAACATGGTTTCAAGTATTTTGAGTTTGAATATTTGGTTGGTTTTAAGTGCCTGACCCCACCCAATGGGTTTTAGTGTACAGTCGACACAGAATTTAAATATTTGAGTAAAACTTAATCTATTTGATGTTATGTTTTTGTTGTTGTTGTTGTTGTTTATTTATTTTTTGTGGACTACCTCATCTCTTTATAATGTCCTTCCAGATAAAGCTGTTCCTTTGAACATGCCAGTCTGAGGTCACCAATTTAGGAGTAAAATGAAGAACAAATTTCCCACCAGTCGTTCTGTATTGCTAGTAAATAAATACCATTTGAGATATCGCTGTACTTCAGGGACAGATTGCACATTAAAAAGATATTTTTATAATCTGCACATGGCTGTTCTGAATAACATTTATTTTTCATATTTACAGCCAACCCCCCCCCCCCCCCAAAAAAAAAAACCAAAAACCCCCAAAAAATCACAATCACTAGCCAAAGTTTAAAACAGGTTGCCTGTTGTAGCAGTGATCTGACACTCCCTGATGTGTAATGCACTTCAAGTTTCTTAACAGGTTCATTTGAAGATGTTCCTAAGATAGAATTGTCCTTTGAGCATGGGTTTCCAAAGAGGTATTTATAATGAAGCAAGCCACTTGATTTTAAGCCGATGAGATATTCCAGCAGCATTAAACATTTCTAAGCAGCTCTTGGTTGAATGGGTTCTGAGTAATGCGCTGACACTGTCTGACAACGGACAAGGCATGTAAATGTTTATCAAATGTTTTCCATTGCAAATCGTTTAGAAGAGGAGGATAGAAGGATGTCTCATGCTCTGATTATCCATATTTTCCAATACAGCTGGCTTAAATGCAACATGGCTATTGCAAGCATTAGATCTTTAACTTCAACAACACTACTGTATGTCATCAATCATTATAAAGATCCAGGTCAAACATACCATTTATGAATTGTGTGCTGCATCTTGTGTAGAGGATTTGAACCAGTTGAACTTAAACAGTGCAATCTGCTTTTTTTCAAAAATATATTTCAAACACTTAGTAATATACAGCAGTTTTGGGAAATATTAAAATAAACTCCTGATGAAGATGATTCTTAGACTAAAAGAACATTGGCCTCTCAACCTGTATCAGCTTCTACACAATAACTTGTCAAGCATGTTTGCACAGTATGTACTTCTTAAAAGTAAAGGCAGTTGTAAAGCACTAGTGGTGGCTTAGTCAACACCATGTCTTACGCAGTAGATTATTCTAGTAATAGAGCCCTCATTGCATTGCATCTGATTACACAACACAGAGTGTGAAAGAGGGAAACAAGAGTGAAAGCCTCCGATATTATCACCAGAGTGTTTCTGATTCAATACATTATTACTTTTTTAATTATCCTTGTTTTTCCCTTAGCAGAAACTATGTCATAAATGTGAGGGAGGACAATAACACATTCTGTCTGTGCCGACACAAGGAGCTGATATTGACTTCGCTGTCTTAATGCCAACATATGGAGGTATCTGTAATCGTGCACAAGCACATGATCATCCAAAGGTACAATGAACCTAGTTTAACTCAGTTTGCTTGTTTTTTTTTTTTAAACATGTTTTAAATGAAACTTTACTTACATGTAAAATAAAGAAAGAAATAAATAATGTGTATGAATCTAAAAAGGTTCTGGAAACATCCATGGCTCCATGACATTTACACATTAACTTTACATTACTCACGGGGCATGCAGATATTTACAGTTACACCAAAGGCTTCTATTCCACCGCATAGAAAAGGGTTCTGGATTGGGAATATGCTATTTATTTTTTTTTTTTCAACCAGTTAAAAGTTTAATTTGCTTTTTAATTTGAAATCCTTTTTGTTTTATGAACAATTTATAAGGCTAGGTTTACGGCAACATTTAAGCAGAAGATATTGACTTTCCTGTAAGGAAAATATTCCTGGATCCTCCTGGAGACAGAGTTGCTGTTATTGGAGCTGACAGGATGTGATTAGGTTATGGGCAGAGATGCTGTAGCTGCTTCTGGGACAGGTGGTTTAAACACTCTCTTCAGTTTATGTGTAGGTGTTACTTGAGCACGGATAGTCACAGGGACAACGCCCTGCCACCCAGCCAGGACAAATATCAATCTATAATCTGTATTCTCTCACTACTAAGAAAATAATTTATAAAAACAATAACTTAACTACCTACTGTATGACAAGATGACACAGAAAGAAACAACTGCTAGCTATATCTGTCTGCAGAATGAGCATGAGCTGTACTAATAAATACAATCATTAATTAACCATCACAATAATTAAATTAACATAAACCAAAATCATGTATGCAGAAATATTTTTCTAAAATATTATTAATAAAATTATTAACAAAGCTCAGTGAAATCATTTTAAGCTATAAAGCCTACTGCCCATAGTCATGTTGACACTAATGAGTAAGCTTGTTCTCTTTATTCTAATGTGTGTTTGGAACTGCAACTTTATAAACAGGGGTTCATTTGTGCAGGTTTGCGCCATCTGACAGGCGAGAATTATACAGTTTGCAAATTAACTCTACAGTATATACATAACATGCAATAAAAAACACTTTCCTGTTCCATGAATTGACAAAAGTGTACTGTAAATGTCCACAACTAGCACTCTTAACAACAATACTGTTGTCGCTTCTGGTATTGTTCAAAGAATAAGACATGAACCTCCATCCCCCAGCAGAAGAGAACATGAAGTGTACAGTATATGAGAGCTACTGTAAATCAGGATCAGTACATTAGGTCCATTTAAAAAAATGTATTAATGATAAGGTACCTTTCTGTCAACAGAAATGAACAATTTTAATTTTAATGTTTAAATGATAATGGAACTAAACATTATTTGTAGATCATTAATTATCTTGAATTCTTCTCACACAAAAGCTTGGCCAACTTAAATAAAGCAGAGAGAGAGAGAGAGAGAGAGAGAGAGAGAGAGAGAGAGAGAGAGAGAAGCTGAGAAATGCACTGAAATGTCCTCTACGGGAATGAAGGTGCAATTTTCAACCAGCTGGGAAGAAAGATGCGTAAAATCTCAGCAGCTCGTCATTACCATCAGTGAAACTGTGCAGTACCACATTGTTCTAGAACAAGGGCTGTAATTACATTAAAGTCTTGTTATGTGAAAACCCCAAGGGTACTGTGCTACTTATTGTAATCAGCTGTCATTCCAACATGAGAAACACAGACAAGTCTGAATACCATATGCAGTCCACTGAAAATAAAGTCCCCTATACCACTAAATTCTGCATACGATATAAGACCACTTCATTTATAATTGTACTGTAACATTTTACATTAAATGTGTGTTTACATAGTAGTTACATCGTAAATACATGTGTACTTACACATAATTGCAGTGTTATTATGCATAGTTACAACGTACGTAAAGTGTAAATCTTTTTGCACAATATATGTAAGTACACAATAGAATCAGAAAAGGGTTAGGTTTAGAGTTAGGGTTAGGGTAAAGGTCAGGATTAGGGTTAAATCATGCAAACACTTTGCATGATAACGTTGGAATTATGTGTAAGTACACATGTATTTATTATGTGCGCAACTCACTGCTGTTTATATTTTTATTAACAGTAACATTTACAGATTCCACACCACTCCATTGCTATACATCCCATGGCCTGACACATTCATATTCAACTAAACAGTAAACCAAACTGTATGCTAGGTGATAGTTAATATGATCAAGGCAAGATTTCTCTAACCTTAAAGATAAGAAATGATGGTAACACTTTACATTAAGCAGGCAATTTTGAGTGTAAGTGCTGAGTAATTACTTATGTACTTACAGTGTATTTACGGTGTAGTTACACACAGTTACAATGTAAGGTAATGTGTAAATACTTTAAATTATTATACATCATGTATAATTACACAACAGCATGCATAATTACACATTACCTACATTGTAACTGTGTGTAACTATACTGTAAATACACTGTAAGTACATAAGTAATTACTCAGTAGTTACACTCAAAATTGTCTACTTAATGTGAAGTGTTACCAAAGTGACTGCTCAGGGAACCCAAGGGCTGCATTCATAAAACATTAGCAGCCTCATGCTTTTTTATCAGGATAGGTTGTGTGAATATTAATGCTAACATTTACAGGCATGTGAGTACAGATGTAATAAGTATGCTTTATACATTGTGACACAGTGTTTATTGAAATGTAAATGAATGAGGTGGGGGGGGGGGGGGAGTCCAGTCGAAGTGTTAATCATCACTGCAAGAATCCCGACTGGAACTTGACTTGAGGCAGAGCAGGGAGAACACAGACTCTTGACAGCCCAAACCACTAAGATAACCACAGTCCATTTGAGTTCAGGAAGTGTCTTCTGTCAGTTTAAAATTTTATAAACAGAGCCGCAGGGATGACCGTGGGGAACAACGCAGAAATGTTTTGCTTCACCGAGTGGAAAACACAATCTTCCTACCTCAGCGACTTTCGATGGAGAATCACGGCAGAGGGACATCTGTTTACAGGAGAGAGCATTCAATTAACTGTTCCGTTGCTGTGTTTCTGAGTGCTGAATGAAGGGTCAAGTGTTACGAGTATTCCACCTAGATGCATTTCTGAACAACAGCATCTTAAATTAGAACATGTCTGTAGCCATACTTCTTATTTAGCAAAATTGAGAGTGAAATCAGGTGAAATAGAAAATAACATTGGCTGACCACACACAGCCACACGTACAAACTGAATTGCTGAAAATAGAGCAGTGGTCTATTCTAGCAACTCAATTGCCAATTGAAAATGTATTACCAACTCGAGTTGTCAATTAGTGACACATGGTCGGTTTTTATAGTCAATTTGAGTTGCCAAGAAAAAATGACTTACAAAAATGACTTGTGTATCTCTGGCCTAAGATTGGTTTAGTGGATCGACAATGTCCAAAGCGCAAGCCTTGATGGTCTGAAAGATTTCTGAGGATTATCCAGTATGCTAGCCAGTCACAGTCGATGTAACAAAGTCTTTGTTTTTAATACAAGCCTCTCATAATCACTGTCACCTGATGCAAGAAAATGGATTGTCATGGATAACTTTGGAGGCCAAACATGATAAACATGCAGGCTGGGCACAGGGCCAGCATCCGGGCAACCCGGGCAAGCTCCCGGGGCCCCGACACCAGAGGGGGGCCCACACACATACAGAAATGAAATTACAAATATTAGTAAATGTACTATTTCTATGCCAGCTATTCTCCTCAAGCAGCCTTTAGGTCTAGAAACATTTCGTTTTCACTAAACTAAACTGTAGTGCAGTGAAACTTTTCAGATCTCCCTATTTTTTTCTCTTTTCCTGCTTGTGTCTTGTTCCCTTTGTCCCACCTTTTCCCATTCCCTATTGGCTTCCATCCTAACCCGGGTCTTCTTAAAGCCGAAAGCTATTGGCTGATCTCGACTTACAATTATACAAATGTGCCAATTAAAGACATTCTATAACTGGCACATTTACTTTCTACCAATCGAGACTTTCATTTGACAAGCCTTTTGTCGAGCCTCATTATCGTAACGTCTGTTATCATCATAATGCCTAAATGTCTATTATATTTATATGATTTTAAACCATCAAAAATTAGACCTGCTGAACCTCTGGAACCTCACAATAAAAAGAAACACAAATCTAAATGTCAAAAAACGGCAGGAAAAGAAAATGTAAAAACAACTGCAATAAGCACAGTCATATTTTCTAGAACTTAAAAGTTCACAGCAAGGCCTCAAAAGATGACGTAAAAAACACACATTTCTTACATCCCCCAATAGCAGTGTGGCAGAGGGACGGATAAGGATGGTACAAAGTGAATTAAGAAGAATACATCAGTTAAGTACACTCTGATATTTCATACCCATTCCAAGTTTCTCTTTAAATAAATAATTATCTTTTTATTGGACATTACCTAGGTTGTTGTGACCTCACACCTTTGTGCTAGCATTATAAATAAATCACCATGATGAGATTCAAAGAGAATACATTTAATGGCTTCATACCAGCACACACTGCATAAAACAAATTAGGAAACATAGAGAAAAGAAAAGCACTGTCAAAATCAGATTTAAAAAAGAAAATCTAATTTGAAGACACCAGCAATTTTATGCTGTGAAAAATTATATTCGAAATGGATGGTATTTCTTGCAGAAATAAATGTAAGCTTGTTTTGGGAAAAAAAAAAAAGATTGTCAAATGAATATGTGAAACATAACTATGGGAAAAAACAGTCAGCTAAAAGTAGCTTACAAAAGTAATGGGTTTTATATAACTGCTCAAGATCCCTGAGTCCTTTAAGGCACTTTGGGATTTGCAACATTATTTGTGTGCATTTTCACATGTGTACATCCTGCTGAATAACATTAACCGGTATATTTTTAGAAAGAAAGTTTTATGCAATGTGATTTTTTAAATTTTTTTTTTTTTTTTTTTTTTTTTTTTAAATATAAAAAAGTAAGCATTTTATGCTAGCTGCAGTGTAATAACACAGTAATTACACATGCACATGAGTGGTTGTACAACAACAATACAAATTAAAAAATGAAGGGCACCAGCAGCAGACAGTGGAGAGGTTCTCTCAGATAGGTTTCCCTGTTTACCTTACACTCTCTTCTGATGATGACAAGCAACAGCCTGCGTTTACCCTGCAGTGTCATTCATTGTCAACCTCTCGCTCCTTGGTGTTTACCCCTTGAGATATATCATATACAACAGGCATGTACAGCCCAGATACAATATTCATATCAATGCAATTATCAGTTTACGCAATGATATGTAATAGAAAGGCTACTTGAAATGTCTTTGTAATTATCCATGCACACCCAAACTTATTTTGAAGAGCACTTTTTTGAGGACCTGTTCCTTTTAGTGTCTACTTAGGAATTCTTCTGTAGATTTTGCTTTTTAAATCTTTATAAAGACCACCAACTATACAAGCTACACTTGTCATTTTTTGTATGTAGTACTGTGCTGCTCTAAAAGAGGAACCTAAGGACATGATGGCTTTTAATCTTCATTCTTCTACCTGGATAAGTCAAGTGCAGGGAACAGAGCTACTTCAAAGAATTACACTCACCAATTGAAAAATAGCTCTTCCAATGTACAGCTAATTGAGAAGGACATTTTCAGGACAATCTATTAGAAATCAATTTGAAACACCTTCCAATTGCATGGCATTAGCTGGCACACTCTTGCATTTCCATCCTTCAGATATTAAAATCCCAAGACTAGGACTGTAATGTCAACAGATAGCTCAATGCAGACTTTAATTTACACAGTCATTTGTGCATTTAAATACACCATATGCAGCTGAGAACACAACACAGCCACTTTAATTCAAAAGCATACCATAGACTCATCAATCTCTAACTGCAAGGCTCTGTTAAAAGATGTTTGTGTATTTGTTTTGTTTTTATTTCAGCCAAGGCTCGTCTGCTGTTTGAAGCGTTTCTGTTTTGTCGTTTTTCATCAAGCCCTGTTGTCTTCAGGGAAGCAAGTTATTAAAAATGTGCCAGCAGCTGTGTGGTCAGCGCAATAACTCTGGAAACCTCTCCTCCCCCGCCTCAGGGCCTGCATGGAGACAACAGGCTCACAAACCTGATTCGAAAGGGATTTCCAGCCTTTGACGTCAAAGGGAATCCTACCACATCAATCATTCTTGTCTCCCTGGAGATATGAGTGATTCGGTTTCTTTGTTTCTTTCGCTTTTTTTAATAAACAAGTCTGTTTGTTATCTGTTTTCTTTTTTCAAATGTTATATATATATATATATATATATATATATATATATATATATATATATATATATAGTTTTAATCAACACAGAAGCAGGTGCATATTGGATACCTGTTTTAGCTCAGAGCAGGTGCTCTGGGTAAAGGTGCAAACTCCACGTGACAAAAAGCACAAAGCAGGAGAACACACATCTGTTTACAGTGTCTGATATTAGGCAGCCCCTTTCTCCACACCTCTTGTTGTCAGTATCAGTGTGACACAAAGAGAGGTGTCACTCTACTGGAAAGCATAAGCAACACTTCATACTGACTGTGTGAAAGGCACGTGGCATGTACAATCCTGTTGCATAAGAGGTGTTCTATGGCTGAATGTGGTCATATTTTCAGAAATCATACTTTTATATACCCAAGTTAGGGACCAACCGCTAATGAACAACGCATGCTCTCTTTAATGCTCCCTTTTGACCCCTTGCCTCCTTACGTTACATTCCTATCACTGGATCTTTATGAAAAGCTTACTGTGTTAAAGTGGCGGTACTCAAACAGGAACATTACAGATGCTATATCTCATGAACTTTAGATTTTTGTCAGTACAATATTCAACAAAAAAAAGGTTGCATGTGGAAAATAGTGTATCAAATAGTATATATGTGAAATAAATGCATGGGCCTAAGCCATCAGGCCTATTTGTTACACAGTTGCAGAGTATTCCTTCACATACAGAACCCTGCATCACAGCGACATTGTTTAGTGTGCCCACACAGATGTCAGCATGTCTCATAACTGTATATTGATTTATCATACCTAATGAAAATCCCTTCCTCTGTCCATTATACTGGACGCTATTACACTGCAAGTGCTGAATGGTTCATTAACCAATGTTTGCTTCATATTAATTCATGATGAATCAATGAGTCGTCTGCAAGAATAACAAAGAAGAAGGGTAATTATGTTCGGCTGCAGTACTTTGTTTGGTGTTCAAATTTGTAAGCCAACATTTTCAAAAGAGGTTTTACTTGTTTCCTGGTTTGTTTCTTACAAAGGCTTTAGATGAAATGTTTGTCTGTTTCTTACGCGTATCAGTGTCTGAAGTTCCGGAGGAACAGTTATGGAAACGTAGCGGGCTGTGAAGCTCTCAGCTACTATACACACTGAGCAGTGTCACCACAAGCCTGTTGAGTACGAAGCAGCAGCAGCAAACAGGCAGGATAAAACGAGCTGCTTCTTTAATTACTGAACATTCTAGAATGTCCCACCAGTGCGCAAATGAATTCATTACACTTGAAATGTTAGCAGTGTTGTCGCACACCACACACCTGTAACGAGAACCAGGTAGGATAAGTACCAAAATAGACTCATCAACTCTGCCACCTGCTGAATTGCTCATGTATAACCTTTTAAATACACGTCTTGCAGTCTGAAAGAACCGGCTTTGAATATTAATAGAGGCTTACTTCATGTTATCCGTGAAATAAATGAAGGTTAATGTGACTTTGATCTCCTTTGTGAAAACAATTCAGGCTGACACTTAAAATTTTTAAATCTATATTATTATTAATATTGAATAACTCTATTATGTTACCAGCTGTTTAATTGTGGGGCAGGAACACTGAACTGTATTAGCTGCCATTTTTGTCAGTTGAATTAATCAGAGGTCATTATGGTCCCATGACTTGGGTTTTAACCCTGGTGTCTTCCTCATATTCCCATACAGGTAAATCATCTCAAACAAGTCCTTAGCTCCAAAAACAAAATGTTTAATTTCAGTGGATCTGACCTCGTTTGAGGCAACTTTGCTGTATCAAACCCCAAGTCTCCCCTGGTGTGCATGCAGCCGTCTGAAACCTAGTCTCCTGAAACCAAGTTCTAAGCCACAGGGTGGCCTTGTGTTCCCTCAGCTTTAAAGTTTTAAAATTTTGACTAAAATCAAAGCTGAAATGAGCAGGCAGGAAGTCTGTCTGCACTGTTACGTGAAGAAAGGGAGATGTCTTCTGTAATCAGGACAAATAAGTCCAGAAATATAAACATGAAGGTTGGCAAATGTTGGGACTCCCTAACAGGGCACGAACCGGCAAGGAAATGTTTTAATCACTGTGCAAAAGAGGCTCGGGTGCAGCTGTAATTATAGAGCTTTTAAACATCATCTCCCAGACAGAGGTCCCTAACAGCAATACATCACAGACCATTGCCCGTTACAACGTTGACAAAATGCTTGTCTGCCTTTGTGTCGTTTGTACTACTGTAAGCATGAGGATTACCAAATATGTTAAGTCTTAGGTATGCCTGGGTCAATAAATAATGCCTCATTAGCCATAGGCAAAAAGAGATTGTGTGAGAGGTACAGTATACAAAGGTCCTTTTTGTTTTGTAGTTACCCTGGTGACCAGAACAGGTCAAATTCTGATTAAATTCCACATGCTGTGGTTAATCAAATCCCTCCGCCCCTATATATGGGGATTACCCTTGGAAAAGGGGATAAATCTTAATGGGTTTATCTTGCATAAGTATATTTGAGTAATCTACATTGCAAATGTGAGCTGAGGCAATTTATGAAAGAAAAGTATATTATATTTTTATCAATCCCGGTATCACATCTCTCTCATTGCTTTTTAATCAGTTTAATAATTAATTGGAGGTTGATGTATTGAAATTATTTCAATAGGGTGCCCCAGTATGACACAATGTTTGAAGCATCAGCTCCTTTTTCTGAAGTGCGAGAAGGGGAAAAAAGAATGAAAAAAGTTGTTGTTTTTTTTTTTTGTTTTTTTTTTTATCAGCTGCAGAATCCAATTAAAAGATTGGGCAGAAAAAAATTGGAACAAAGTTACATTAAAGGGTTATGAGCCAATTAGTGTGAGAGAGAATCCCAGTGTGGGAGGGAAACTCTAATTTATGTGAGCTGCAGAGAGGGGGGTTCCCCTGGATACCAGAGACTTGACAAATACTATCATGTTCGCAACTGGAGGGAAACAGTGCAATGTGTCAGAGAGCTCAGTGGCCCTTGTCTTTACTTGCTTTATCCCTCATTTAAGTAACTTTTTTATGAAATGATATTGTATATTACTATATGTATTATATTATATATGGTATCACCTGGTATATGATACATGGTATTAACATACTTCTTTGCTCTTTTCCATTTATACTTTAAAGCAATAATAATAATGTAGCCACTTCCACAGAGACAAGCAGAGAATAAAACATATTTATCAATAATATTATAATGTATTATACTGTGCCATAACAATACTATGATTTCTGTCTCTAATAAACAGAAGAGAAAACTTTATAGTCAAAGTTGTTACGGGCTACTGCTGCTAAACTTCAATTGTGAGTGAGATGCATCATTGTATATATGCATCCTGCTCAATTCTAAACATTAGAGAATGTATTGCTATTTGAAAGTAAGTTTAATAAGATAAGCATTCTGTCTTTTGCTGGGATTGAAGGTAAAGATGAGTGTTTCCCACAATATCCTGGTTTTGAAGCCTAAAAACGTTCTGGAGACCAGACCCACCACCAGGCAATGCAGTGAAGTATGTGTGCTCGGTTCATTCATTCAAAGAATGAAAATGTAACACAGTTAAATACTGTGGATACTTTAGCTAAGTGCTCCAGCACTGTCTTGGGTTCATCAAGTCTATTTCAAAGATACATGTTCAAGGGAGCTCCAGCTTTTGAAGCCATTGTTTCATTTCTACTGGTACACCAATTCCTGTTAGCTTTCCCAGCATTCAGATAAGTAAGATGCAAAAGTGCATTTCCCTGTCCCAGTGGCATTGAGCACCAGATGGGTACTGAAGTCCCCATGATACAATTAGCTGGCATCGGTAGTAAGGGAATGGCCCATTGAAACGTGTCACCATTTGTGTATTTTACAAGTCAAGCATATTCCCTCAGTGCCTGCTGAGACTTCCACTTGGCCTGCTGGGAAAACCACTGTCGTCTGGATGCAGGGGATCATTTGAGAGTGGGCTAAACTATTCGCAAAAGCATTCATGAGCAAAACTCGTTCAGCTTCTGTACTTTGGCCAGTGTTTTCGGTATTTAGTTGGGATAATGTAATTGATTTTACTATTGGCCTCCATCTCTGAAGAGGAGCTGATTTGTTGATGTCAGCTTGACAGGGTTGGTCAGATAAGCACTGTCCCACCCAATCTCTGTCTACAAATAATATCGATGAGGGAATGTCTAAAGATATGGGAACACAAAGTGATTTGTGGCTTGGAACTTGGTTTCAGGGGACTAGGTTCCAGGCCACTGCATGGTACACCAGGGGAGACTTGAGGTTTGATACAGCAAAGTTGCCTCAATATAGGTTTCCCAGTCTGCTGGAACCAGGTTTCAAGCCACTGTTCCTGAAAAAGTGACTTTGTGTTCCTCCAGCTTAAGAGTTTAAACTAGTTGAGAGGAAGCAGCAATAAAAATAAACTCATGATTGAAAATGCCTGTCTTGGTTTTTATTCAGTAACATTGAGTGAGGTAAGTTGGCCATTGAGTTGACTGATTTATGTCAGTGAATGTTTTTCTCAGGGTATTGCTTTGTGGGTGTAAGAACATGAACACGACACGTTCAAGACAACACCAAACAACTGGTGAGGGTTTCCTCCAAAGAAGAGCTGACAATAAGCAAACATGCTACAGTATGTTCGCAGTAGCTTGTGGTTATGCTTTACTTATGTGGTCTTGTGGTGACATTATAACATGTGTGACCAACCACCAAAGAATGACCATCTCTTCAGAATATTTCCATGTTTTTTTGCAACCATATATGAGGGGTATTTGTAGTATATATCTTGACCTATGTAAAGGACCTTTTACAAGAATCCCATTGCTATTTTTGTGTATCTTAGCAACCCATTAACATTGAAATATAAGGTAATTTGGTGTTAATGGATGTCACACAGTAAAATTGTAATAGTGAACAATACCTAATGAGCCCAGCTCTGCCGAAATATTTTTTGCAGTGTATCTGTCTTCCTCTCACATGATTCATCTTATTCATTTTTCCAGTGTAGCAAATAATTTCTTCTTTCTAACCCAGCAGTGCCAAGCTCTCCACAGTAATTATAGATTAATTACAGGGAATTTTGAGCAATTAAAGCTTTTGAAATCTACATATAATGAGCGGTTTCCCCACTGCTCGTGTAGTTTGTGAACGAGTTGCAGTGTAATTATGTCTATTTCTTTTGAATTCCGTTTAAATGTGGTGTTGTTTTTTTCTTTTTTAAATAGCAATGTCTTTTGTTTTTGGTTTTTAGTTTTCGTAGTCAAGGGGTTGACAATAGAAGGTATTGTGCATTGCTTTATTTACAATGTTATTCCAGTTATTCCATCTGTTGGATTTTAGATAGATACATTTGCATGTTTGTATTTATGTAAGTGATTTGTGATGGGGGTCCACTATGAAAGGCGCTATATAAAATAAATATTGATTTATTGATATTCATGGGCTAACAAGGCACTAATAAATTGAGACATACAGCAACAACTCATACAAAGTTATCGATCAACTCCCTTGAAAAACAAGAATTAAAACAGATAAAAGGTGATTCTTATAGTCATTTGAGAATGAGTTTAACATTAGGCATAGAAGTATCTGTATTATTGATGCATAGTCACACCTCACAATTTTCTGAGGAAAGTCCTCAAACAGAGGGTGCTGTGCCCATTGAACTAGCCTAGCCTTCTACTATGCCTCTCCAGGGCAAATTGGCAAGAACAGATGGGGAAGCTGGGCATAGCACTTTCACCTGTTCCATTCGCACTTTGACATATTTACATTGCAAGTTAAGAAAGTAAAAGGAAATTAAATTATACATGGAAACGATTGATAAAGGTAGCAAGGTTGTTTAATAATTCAAAATGTGTATTATAGCTCAGTACATGTTCCTTTCTTGTGTCAGTAAAAGTGAACTGCTTAGACGTGCACATGACACACCTGGAAAAAAAATAGGTTCATTGGTGCAAATTGGAAGTGCATTTTGAAACAAGTAACAGTGTACAGTAGCACTGGATTTCAACGGTTTGTTCCCACCCCATTCTTTAATGAAGCTGCACTTTCATTCTCTTGCTCAAAACAAGACAGCTGCACTTGGATTTTCTTACAAGTGAACTGTATTGAGTGTATCTCTCTCTCTCTCTCTCTCTCTCTCTCTCTCTCTCTCTCTCTCTCTCTCTCTCTCTCTCTCTCTCTCTCTCTCTCCATTGAGAAATGTGTTCTTAAAATATAACTTCAAAATAGAAAGCAAAACACTTTTTTTAGGGTTTGTTCCAGAATATAAACTTTACAAGAGAGAGGTCTGTAACACAAATAACCTGTGTTACCTTTCAATTATTTACATCTATTTTTACACTGAACAGTATTTAACACTTTTTTAAATGTTTTTTTTTTTAATGAAAAACTGTCTATGCCATTCTGTAAGAGACATACCTGGGACACAGGCTATTATCCAGCATTAACTACAGTTTCAATATGTCAGTAAGCCAAAGACAAGTTTTCTACTGCTCAATAAAATGAACATAAGTTGCTGTTCCCATAAGTTTAATAAGATAAGCATTCTGTCTTTTGCTGGGATTGAAGGTAAAGACCAATGTTTCCCACACAATCCTAGTTTTGAAGCCTAAAAATGCTTTAGTTTCATAAGAGAAGAACTGGAAACCATTTATTGATTGTCATAAAAAATAAATATGACTATGCTCTCTCCTGTCAAAAAAAAAAAGTACATAATAAATAAAGCTATACAGTTTCAGTACCTAACATACAAATACAATCAAAGTTTCCATTATAAAATAGTATTTTATATGCATTTTTGTAGCTAATGGTATATGTTGACTATGAACTTTAATATTTAATGTATAATGCACTGCTTATATATTTATATATGTCTGTGAATAATTCTGTCAGTATATTATGTTAATAATGAAAAAGGGCACCAATTACCTTTGCAGTCATCTGTCAGAGCTGTTTATATACAACTGAATACATGTCTGAATTAAAACGATGCTTAATGCATTATTAATATATGATAAATGGTAAGAATATACTTTACATATAATCAGTACAAGACCTTTAATCTGTGTGACTAAAATGCATCATGTCTAATGTTAAATTTACCGGTATGAATGTTTAGGCATCAAATATTAAACATATTGTGATAGAGAAAAGGCAAAAAACACTCCTTATCACACATAATAATATCTGAGGCAGAGATATACACTGTAATTTAATTAGCTCATATAGCTGTTTTTAATACTCTCCAAAAGGAATTCAGAAATTACATGTTTGATGGGTTTTTAGACTAACCTAATGAACTGCTGTCCCTTAGCCACTCTAACAAACTGGATGTGCATGGGGATAGCCACGTGAGTGAAAGTTTGAATATAGACCATTGTGTTTTTTTTTCCTCAGATTCTTGTTCCACCAATAAATCATATGGCCTTTCATACTTTTTTTTTTTTTTTCCAGCCTGTACAGAATATGTTCCCTTTGGACCATCAATAAATGTAACCGCTATACAACTGACTATCAGTCCATAATCAAGCAAAAGTAATAAACAGCACAAATCTCACTTGTGGTGCACTGGGTCACCCCAGCCTTCTCCTTGTTGCACATTACTTGCAGTTGTTATAAAGGGGCTGGCGTGCAAAATATTGATAACGGAATACTTGTGAGGCCGAAGACACACTAGAGGTACCCGAAATAGACAATTACCCGAAAGTCTCCAAAGGCTAATCCTGCTTGCTAAGCTTGTCTTCCCTCATGCAGATTTACCTGGGCTAACCTGACGACTCAAGGCCTCTCCCCTCCCGTTTTGACGTCACTAGCAGCAAAACTGCAGCAAAGCTCAAGTTTTTTTTTTTTCTAATGAAAAGTGACAGTTTATATGACGATAAGCGGCAGCCAGGAAACCACAGGCTTCAGGAAGGCCTGCTCAGCTCCTCCGAGGCAGACAGGGGATTTAAAAAAACAAACAATGCTGGACTCCTTCAGATCGAACATGAAAAAACTGCTTTAATGATTTATCTCCGCTGCAGTGGCATTCTCACTGAAACATGTCATGTGACACTATTTAGAGGTCCACACTGTAGTGCATCATGGGAAGTCCTAGGAGGCTATCTCAGGATCTTTTTTGTCAGGAAATCTTTGTGTAAAGCTGGCTGTCTGTTCCTGCTGACAGCACCGTCACCCACTAATAGATCAGTAAACTGGGATAGGGTCAGGATTAAGGAAGAGAAGGCTGCTATACTCTCAAAGTGCCCCCTTCTGAAAACAAAACAAAGGCAAAATCAGCAAATGGCTTCCAGGGATAGAAGGCTGTTGTTTTGACTTGATAAGGTATTAGCTGTCTGTTAAAGCCTCGTTAGACAACATTAGATAGAGTGTGTCACATTGAAGTTGACACCCAATCAATTGTAATAAACCCTGGTGAAAAAAAATTGAAGTTATGATTTAACATGTGCTCACCATTTCTAGCTTGACAGTGTCTTCCAGGTATAACTTTGACGCCCATTGTTATAAACCTCATTCTTGAAATTAGGAAAAGCACTGGCCTATAGATCTGTGCGTGTGTGTGTGTGTGTGTGTGTGTGTGTGTGTGTGTGTGTGTGTGTGTGTGTGTGTGTGTTTGCGTTTGTGATGTCACATAATTCAGTAACCTATCAGTGCAACTCTACAAAAGGAGCTGGCTTATGTGGCCTCAGTACATGCAAGGGTTAATCATGCCCGATTTCTGTCATACAAGGTACTCATTCAAAACAGGAGGGTCAAAACAAAACTTTGGCGACAGAAATAACAGAGCACTGCAAAAAATACATTAAATAAATAAATACAAAGTGGTTCAAATTGTACGTAAAGAAATTCCTAATGTTCGTTAGCCTGCTACTTTCAGCAATACTGTGTACTTCTACTGTACTAATATAAGTCATTGTGAAATGCAAGTTTATTAAGCAGGTGATTCTTAGCAGAACTCAATTTACTCAATTAGGTTGTATAAGTGTATAACCAAGTAGTAAAGAAAATAGTCACGGCCAGTACTGAACTATTTAACAGCAGTTGTAAAAGGTACAAGAAGACCACTAGTTGAGTGGCAATAGTACTGTTGTATTACATGTAGTAATTAAGCAGTCAG